>NC_087208.1:54823892-54853892 GCF_015104395.2 Macrobrachium nipponense
CCCACCCCTCCCCCCCCCTAAAATAATGGTTTAGTGTTTATTTCTAGCAAGACTGCACTGACGCAATTCGAGAAATCAAAAAGAACTTATTGCTTTATGAGAATTCTTTGAAAGACAATTTTTCTCCAATAACCCCAGGTAAATCTATTGACGTAACTTTCTCATTGCAATTTGGATCTGGAATATGAAATCTAGGTCGAATGCCAAGCGCTGGGACCTATGACGTCACTCAGATCTGAGAAGGGTAATGGCGATCATTAGAGGTTTGAAAGGCGTAACAGAAGGGAAACCTTAATGCAATTGCATTGCGAAACGATTGTAAGAAGAGGATGTTTTCAAGGACTTGTTCCATTCTCTTTCCCAATCTGACTAACTCGGTAATGTGACCATCGAAGTGAAAACAAAATAAAAATAGAAGGTTTACTTAACGGGAGAAAACCGGACGTAATTTGAAACCGGACAGTTCGTTGGGTCAGGTAATTCCATCGTCCTCCGTTCTTCCGAGTTGCTAATGGAATTGCATCATGGAATTGTACCGTTTGTACGAAGTGAAGTGAACTGGATCGAATTCTATGTTTCAAGTATAAGACAAATACGTTAGATAATATTTTTCATATGTATACGTTTACAAAGAGCTTCGCGGAGATATTCCGTAAATCGTGGTACATTTATGAAATATAATTTCATATTTATCAAATTCTTAATAAATTACATCATATAAGACAATTAGGAACAGAGTTCTTACATTTAAGACTTAATAAAATTAGAGATTATTCCGTTTTAAAAATTTTGTTGAACCTGTAAAAACCACATTTCAAAACAGCTTGATTTTTAAAATATATTATCATCGTACTTCCAGTCAGTAGACCTCCTCCTCCCCTTCCCCCCTCCTCCCTCCTCCTCCTCCTACCTCTCCTCCTCTTCCCCTCCGCCCCTCCTCCTCCTCCTTTCCTCCCCTCCTCTTCCGCCTCCTTCCTTCCTCCCTCCTTCCTTCCTCCTGCCTCTCTCTTCACATTCACTCAGCAACAAGAGCAAATACGAGACAAGATCTATGACATGCAAGCAGAACGCTTTCAGTACATCTTCATTCCTGTTTGTGGCAGAAATAATGTATTAAGAGCATTGGGTTATAGTATGATGAGGAAGGTCTTCTTGCCTTCATTATTATTATGCAGACATGTAGCCTTGCTCATTATCCTTTTGTATTCTGTTAATTCTGTTTATTTGCTTCGTGATAAATTCTTATTGCTGTGTCTTACTTCTTGCTGTTTTCTTGCGCTTGCAAGGTAAGTATTTAATCGTTAAATATGATGATATAAGCTGTTTTAAAAGCTTTTTAACGTTGTTAAACAGTACGTTTAATCATTATCTTTGTTAAGCTTATCTTGTGTAAAAGATGTGCTTTTTCATAAATAATATACAAAATGATATGAGAGAGACTTTTCGTGTAATTGATATCAACGACTCACGGTTAATTACATTTATTGAAAACTGGCCCATATCTTCTCTTCCTTTAATAAAATAACGAATATCATCACCACTATCATCACTAACGATGGATTTCTATGATAATGATAAAATCCAGTCACCACTATTACCTATATCATTTTGTCATCGTAGAACGCTTCGTAATAATTATAATAATAATCGATCATCATCTTCACTATTATCACTCATGATGGATGTCTACGATAAAGACAGAGAAGCAACTGATCATTCTGGAACGTTTTGTATAATGATACTAATTATCATTGTCAACATTTTATATCCCATTCATCGTTTATCGGGAACCCTCTTACATCCATAAGTTTTTCCAGCGCTTTCCATCTTCCAGACCAGACTCTCCCACTCGACCTCCAGAAGAAGCCAATCAGGAAGTTTGTTCCAGCGCTTTCCTTCTTCCAGACTTTCCCACTCGACCTCCAGAATCCAATCAGGAAATGGAGAGAGAGAGAGAGAGAGAGACCGTAAACTTTCTCTTCAATCGCCTGGACAGTGTTCCGGGCAAGGTCTCCTACGAGCATCGGACCACAAACCTACTCCACAGAGGATCTCCTCCTTCGTCCTCCGCCGGTGCCGACGGCCTTGGAGGATGGCCGGACGGAGACCTTAGGATGCTTTAAGAGGAAGAAATTACGTGAAGGAGGGGAGGAGGGCGGGATGGGGGTGAGGGTTGGGTATTCCAGAAGGGGTGGGGGAAGGGAATTCGAGGAATCCAGCGAGTTTCCTAGCTGAGGGATGGGAGGTGGGAAAGCGGTGAGAGATTCCAGAGGAGTTCCAGATGGGGTGGGAGAGGGAATGGTGATAGGGAGGGGGAATTCCAGGTAATTTCATGGAAGGGTGGAGGGGGGGTTCCAGGTTATGTCATGGAAGGGTTGATAGGGGGAAATCCATAAAACCAAGGGAACAGTTAACAAAGTAGGAAGAACGATGTTAATAATATCATTAAAAATAACAAAACATAAAAAATAAAAAAAATAACAATAACATAAACTTCATGGAAGGGGGTGAGGGGGAAGTAACCAGGGAATTTCATGGAAAAGGTGGGAGGGTCCGAATTTCCAGAGACTTTCATGGAAAGGGTGGGAGGGGAATTCCAGGACTTTTTCATGGAAGGGTTGGGGGAGGGGGAATTCCAGGGACTTTCCATGAAAGGGTGGGGCCAGGGGAATTCCAGGGACTTTCATGAACGGGGGTGGGAGGGGCGGGGAATTCCAGGGACTTTCATTAAAGGATGGGTGGGGAGGGGGGTGAATTCCAGGGACTTTTCATGAAAGGGTGGGGAAGGGGGAATTCCAGGGACCTTTCAGGGAAAGGGTGGGAGGGGAAATTCCAGGGACTTGTCTGGGAAAATGGGTGGTGAGGGGGAAACAATCCAGGACTTTCATGAATGGGTGGGGATGGAGAAAATTCCATTGGATTTCATGGAATGGGATGGGGTAGGGGGAAATCCAGGGGACTTTCATGGAAGGGCTGGGGAGGAGAAATTCCATTCGGCTTTCATGGAAGGGTGGGTGAGGGTGAAATTCCAGGGAATTTCAAGGAAGGGTGGGGAGGGGGGGGGAATTCCCTGGGAATTTTCATATTTTGGTGGGAGGGGGGGGAATGGGCAGGTTGAGGGGAGAAGAATGTTCCCATGGACCTTGACAAGGTCGCAGGAAGGAGGAAAGGTGGAGGGGGTGGGGTGGGGTGGGGTGTTAGGGGGGTGAATCTCCAGGCAATTTCACAAGGTCACTGGAATCAGCAGCAGAGTCTCAAACTTATGAAGTTTCCGAAGAAATAATAATATTGAGAGAATACAGAGAGAGGATATTGGCTTACATATAAAACCTCCTATTCTGTCATCGAAGAAGTTTTGTTTATCAATATATGATTTGCAGATGTTCCCAGGATCGATTGGTGACCTTTTATTTATTCATTTATTTATTTTTTTTTTTTTTTTATCTCTAACGTTTCGAGTGACTTACGTAACGTTTATGTAATGCGCGTTAACTTTTGAAGGTTGCACGCGTGTGATGTCACACACACACACACACACACACACACACACACACACACACACACACACACACATATATATATATATATATATATATATATATATATATATATATATATATTGTGACGAAGTGCCAAGTATCTGGTTACTACACTTACCATTCATTAATTGATACCTCACAAAAGCCAGACACCTGAACCCTCATCACAGGTATTAAGCGACTGAATACTCTAAAGGCAACAGTGATCCCTTAACAACTTACCAGTATTGCAGAAAATCAGACTAAGTTCATCAAAACAGGTGTGAGGTAATCTTGTAAGTAATTAAATTATTAAAAGGGCATCACTCTATCAACAACTTTAAAAGTGTAAGTATTTCCCTGATTTCAGAAGTCTAAGTACTTCCCTGGTTCTAAGTCACTTCAAGTAAATTGAAGGAAAGCAGATCAATTGCCACTCTATGTTTCTACCTAACATCAACATAATCAAATGCAAATATACTGGTTAGAAAAATGAAAACACTTATAAAAATTTTAAATACAAAAATTTATAATTATACTCAAAATCTATAAGTGAAATTCACAATATCAGGGAAAATTACTGTTATTTGCAAACAAAGTAAAGTTTAATTAATTCTTGAATCAATTAAGTAAAATTAAATCAAGATTAATTTATCACAAAATTCAAGAAAATTAATTCAATCAAAATTCAAAAGTGTTAGGCAATAATTGAAAATTTGAAATTAATTCACAAGTGCTAAACAATAATAAAACATGAAAAAAATTCTAAGTAAATGCAAGTTAATTCACAAATGTTAAATTTAATTAAATGTGCAATGATTAAGCAATGAAAATAACTAAGTCAATTAAATTGTGAATGCAAATGAAAATACAGAAAAATGTGGACAATATCAAAATTTGCAAAAGTATTAATCACACAGAATATAAAATAAAAAAGCACACTTCAATAAGAAAATGAACAAATGCACAAAAATAAAACAAGCACAAAACACAAAAATTTGCAATGTGTAAAAGTGTAAATCTTTTCACTCAAAACATTGTAACTATTAGTTTTTACCAAAACTTCGTAACCATCTGTTATTAGTTATTAGTTATCAGTCGTTACCGAACCACTGTTCCTATCAGTTATTAGTTGCAACTAATAAAAATATAACACACTTTACCTTTTTGGTATACCAATTTCTTTCTTTCTTGCTGCAGCTCGTTTCACACTTTCACAAAATCAGGTGCCGTTACAAAACAATGTTTTTCCAGATTCCACAAAAAACACTAAATAATACTAAACAACTCTAAGTAATATCAAATCTGAAATTTACAAATTACGAGTGACCATTCAATAAATACGAAATTGTTACGTTACTTTAAGATCAAAAGTGCTATGCGATGGAGAGAGAGAGTGAATGGTTTGAGTCTTTAATCCCGGATGAAAAACTTCTCCCTTACGGAAGCTGGACAGGGGAGACACAAAACGTTTTAGGCAATAATTCTTCCAGAAACTTCCAAATCTTACGCAACTTAACATGCAAAATGTGTAATCTGCATGTGGCTTTGACAAAGACATACAGGTATGAGATGATTCTGTTAAAAAAAGACATGTACTCGACTTGATCGACCGAAGTAGAATTTCCCTTATCATACGTGATGACAGAATCCCAAAACACAATGAAGGCTCGAGGTCGCTTATCAAACGTGTTGACAGATTAGGAAAAACAACTCCAGCTTTGAACTGACAAAGATATATATATTCTTTTTATAAATTATGTTATGCGAAATCTGAACACACATTTTAAACATCCTAACTCTAAGCTATCTAGGAATCTGAAAAAATGTTGCAAAATTCAATTCTAACATTTTATACAGTCAAAGAGGGGAAATATCCATTTTGAAAGTAACAATATATATATATATATATATATATATATATATATATATATATATATATATATATTGAACACACATTTTTAAACATCCTAACTCTAAGCTATCTAGGAATCTGTAAAAATGTTGCAAAATTTCAATTCTAACATTTTATACAGTCAAAGAGGGGAAATATGCATTTTGAAAGTAACAATAAATATATATATATATATATATATATATATATATATATATATTTTATATGTATATATATATATACATAATATATATAATATATATATATATATATATATATATATATATATATATATATATATATATATATATATTATATATGTGTGTGTGTGCATATATATATATATATATATATTATATATACATATATATCTGTTTGTGTGTATTATTAGCTCGTCGATCTGGCAAGCTTTCCCATTAACTAGGTTATAATGGAACAGAATCTTCATTATATTCTCTTGCCCTAAATTACCAACATATCTTATTTTCCTTATACTTGCCAAAATTCCACTCCAAGGCTTTCTGATACATATTTTGTATTGAAAGAAAGTATCCGTTTTAGAGAGAAAAACAAAAAGGAAAAATAGGGGTAAAATTGATTGGATATTTATTATGACTAAATACGAGATTTGTCACTGTATATTATTAGAATTTGCTCCAACCAAGGTCTATAAAATAGACCTTGGATCCTCAACGTTCGCTAGATTGGTAACCAGTTCAAGAGCGGAGCATACAAATTGCTTGCGCTTTCAGTGTCAAGCAAAATACCTCTCCCAACTCACCATCAGTACCTGTCTTTGATTCTTCTTCTTCTTCCTCTTCTTCTTCTTCTTCTTATTCTTATTACTGTTATTATTATTATTATTATTATTGTTATTGTTATTGTTATTATCACTGGAGAAGTAAACCCGTTAAATATATGTATACATATATTTAAAGATTTATCTTTGTATATATTATAATATATAATATAAATATATTCGTTATATTTTATTACATTTTATTATTATTTTATTATTATTAATATTATATATATATTATTAAAGATAATAATAAAATATCTTTAATATATATTATTTTTAGATTTATTTATTTTTTTTTTATTTACATATTATATTTAATAATCCGGGTAATAGATATATTTTATGTATAGGCATTTATTCCATTATTCTTATTATTCTTATTATTATTTTTATTATTATTATTTTTTATTATTATTTATTATTAGTATTAGGAATTAATTATTATTATTTGAAAACAAATACACAGTTTTTATGTTTATATTTACAATATATTTAAAGATTTTATCTTTTAAAATTATTTTAATATTATTATTATTATTATTATTATTATTATTATTATATTATTTATTATTATTATTATTACTGGAGAAACAAAATCCCACAGGTATGTATGTATACATATTATTTAAAGATTTATCTTTAAAATATAACGTTTATTATTAATTATTATTATTATTATTATTATTATTATTATTCTTATTATTATTATTATTAATTGGCGAAACAAATCCACAGTATGTATATGTATGCATATTGTTTAAAGATTTATATATAAAAAATATATTATTATTATTATTATTATTATTATTATTATTATTATTATTATTATTATTATTATTATTATTATTATTATTATTATTATTATTATACTGAAAACCTTGAACATACCATCTCCTTCCGAACTTGATTTTCTGTTTTATTATTGTTTTTCGTTTTTTTTTGTTTTTCTTAAGCAGTGTTTTTGCTTGTCTCCAAAGACTGATGTCGTCTTAGCCGTTTCACGAGCTTGGCAATTTAACCCGTTCACTTCTTTTGTTTTTAATTAAGAGGTTTAGCTCTGCGTAAACATGTTAATTCATCACTGAAGGTAGTGGGGCCACTTCGGTTTCTAAAGGTGTAGGTTTATGTGAATTATCCCATTATTTTATTATTATCATTATTATTATTAATTTTTTTTTTTTTTTTTTGGTCTATCAACGTCCTCCAATTCGACTGGGTGGTACTTATAGTGTGGGGTTCCGGGTTGCATCCTGCCTGCTCAGTCCATCACTTATTATTATTATTATTATTATTATTATTATTATTATTATTATTATTATTATTATTATTATTATTATTATTTCATCAAAAGTAATGGCTACTTCAGCAGCTCTACGCTTGTAGAGAGAGATTCTTCTCTATTTTTCGAATAGCGCCTTTTTCAGTACTAACGTAAACAGGCTAGTAGAGCTCCTATGGAGTTCATTTTCAAATGCAGGGTTAAGATCATTGTATACATTTATATTTGAATCTCTACAGGTAAACTATGACATCGTAGTCATCAAAGTCATTCTCTCTCTCTCTCTCTCTCTCTCTCTCCTCTCTCTCTCTCTCTCTCGCTTGAGCACACGACGTCTCCTCGGATGGACTAACAAATCTTTGAGACATCCTAATCCTTGTAACTCCTTGTTGTTATTATTATTATTATCATTTTATTATTATTATTAGAAAACAAACCACTGTTCAAATAATATTATGGTGTACATTTGGAAGAGCAACAGAAGATAAGGAATTACAGAAAGACGAGATATATCGATAAATTATTAAAATTAAAGGTGAATTGTTTTACGGTAGTAACGCATTGCATCTTCGCTTGAATTTTTGAAGGAGAACGTTCGTTTTGAAGAAGGAACAAGGCGTGATCCGACCTCCAGCTTACTCGGGGCATGGGCTAAAATCTACGGGTCAAATATAGCGTTGTTTTACCAAACGAAAATTAAAATAAATACGCTTTATTTTATTAGAAGTAATGATTCTGTACTGTTTAACATGCACGTTATTTATTTTTTACATTTTCATTCTAATCAATAAATCATGAATGTCCTATTCTAAAAATCCTGTATCTTTAACTAAACGCGAAATACTTTTTTCAGACTTTTGTAGGCTTTTCCATAGCGCTTTCCTACCCCACACCCACCCCCCCACCACCACCAACAACAACAAAGTAGTCTGTAGGCTTACTCCCCGAGTAAGCGAAAACATTTCCAACAGAAATTAAGCGAACGAAAATATCGACGGAACAAACAAATTCATTTAAACCGAACGCAAATTAATGAAGTGTTTGGGTAACGAAAACCAACCTTCAGCATTTGGGTGGGCCATCGAGGACGTTTTAACCAAATTTCAAGAATTTATTTATTCAATTCTTTCAATTTTTGGTTCCAACGCTTATCCGAAGGTCGAAGAAATATTGACGGAAAATTCATCAGTCTCATCTGCGTGTATTTAGTTCCAAGGAATCAATTTATCACCCAATAAAAAAAATAATTATATAATAACTCACATTAGCTTCGATTTGTTTAAAGTATACTCCAATTATTTTGTAAGCGCGTTTTCGTTTTAATGAGTAATTCATATGTGACACGTGGGGCGAGCTTATCCTTAGTAACTGGGGCCACTTAAGCTATCCATTCTTCCCAGATAACGATGACGGAATAGATAACAAACTTCACTAACGATCCTATGAAGATAACGAGTTTGTTAAGTGGCCTAACTGCTCTACTTGAATTTATTTTTATAATGTCCTTCACAGCGAGCGCTCCTCGGCCTTCAATGTTGTGTCGCTGGTATTCAGAATGTCGACTATTTTTAGCAAAAAAAAAAAAAAAACACACCAAATGTCTGCTTTAATATTTTACACAAATTGACCAGGATTAAAATTAGGGCTATCAAAGGTCTTGGCAACCTTGACAGGTTTTTGGGTTTAGTGTGTGTGTGTGTGTGTATTTTTATTGTCGTTAGAGATAATTCGCTGTTGTTTTAAAACGATTAGATCATTTTAGTCTAATTGAGAAATCTATTCATGCCCGCTTCCTTGTCATTAAATTGTATTTTTATCCTCAAGGAAAATAAAAATACATTCATTGAACTGTATAGCTCCATAGGGGGTTAGTGTCATCAGTGCGCCTCACGTGGTGCACTGTAGGCATTACTTGAGGTTCTTTGCGGCGTCCCTACGGCCCCTAGCTGTAATCCCCTTTCATTCCTTTTACTGTACCTCCGTTCCTATTACCATTTGTCCACCTTTCTTTCTCAACCATATATTATGGCATAACCCTTTCATTTTTCCTTGGAAGGTATTATTCGTAAGAGATACAATATTTAATCATTGCAAAGGCGATGAGTATGAATAAACCAATTATCATAATTTCCTATTCCATAGACGCAAATTAATTCACGCTTTTAACGCCATAATTAAGCCAAATTATCACAATTTCCTATATCCTAGACGCAAATTAATTAACGCTTTTAACGCCATAATTAAGCCAAATGATCACAATTTCCTATATCCTAGACGCAAATTAATTCACGCTTTTAACGCCATAATTAAGCCAAATTATCACTATTTCCTATATCCTAGACGCAAATTAATTCACGCTTTTAACGCCATAATTAAGCCAAATGATCACAATTTCCTATACCCTAGACGCAAATTAATTAACGCTTTTAACGCCATAATTAAGCCAAATTATCACAATTTCCGATATCCTAGACGCAAATTAATTCACGCTTTTTACGCCATAAATAAGCCAAATTATCATATTTTCCTATATCCTAGACGCAAATTAATTCACGCTTTTAACGCCAAAAATTAGCCAAATTATCATAATTTCCTATATCCTAGACGCAAATTAATTCACGCTTTTAACGCCATAAATAAGAAAAATTATCATAATTTCCTATATCCTAGACGTAAATTAATTCACGCTTTTACCTCCATAAATAAGCCAAATTATCATAATTTCCTATATCTTAGATGCAAATTAATTCACGCTTTTAACGCCATAATTAAGCCAAATTATCATAATTTCCTACATCTTAGATTTAAATTAAATCACGCTTTTAACGCCATAAATAAGCCAAATTATCATAATTTCTTATATCAAAGACGCAAATTAATTCACGCTTTTAACGCCATAAATAAGCCAAATTATCAAAACTTCGTATATCCTAGACGCAAATTAATTCACGCTTTTAACGCAATAAATAAGCCAAATTATCTAAACTTCCTATATCCTAGACGCAAATTAAATCACGCTTTTAACGCCATAATTAAGCCAAATTATCATAATTTCCTGTATCTAAGATGCAAATTAATTCACGCTTTAAACGCCATAAATAAGCCAAATTATCAAAACTTCCTATATACTAGACGCAAATTAATTCACGCTTTTAACGCCATAAATAAGCCAAATTATCATAATTTCCTATATCCTAGACGCAAATTAATTCACGCTTTTAACGCCATAAATAAGCCAAATTATCATAAATTCCTATATCCTAGACTCAAATTAATCACACTTTTACCGCCATAAATAAGCCAAATTATCATAATTTCCTATATCTTAGATGCAAATTAATTCACGCTTTTAACGCCATAAATAAGAAAAATTATCATAATTTCCTATATCCTAGACGCAAATTAATTCACGCTTTTAACACCATAAATAAGCCAAATTATTAAAACTTCCTATATCCTAGACGCAAATTAAATCACGCTTTAACGCCACAAATAAGCCAAATTATCATAATTCCCTATATCCTAGACGCAAATTAATTCACACTTTTAACGTTTCCTCAAAGCAAAGGCTACTAATGGCGTCTTTATTACTCTGCAATTCACGCTTTGTAACGATGTTCTCACAAAACAAGGGCTTATGAAACCTACTAGACCTATCACTCTAATTTAAAAAACTGTCGAGACGTTTATTCTTTGATATATTTATTAACGTAGACAGAGAAGCTCTTCCTGCCTGCAATGTAATGAACATTGCGACTTTACTTCTGCAACTGAAATCAGCAGTTTGCTGCACATTCCCACAACAAGATGCTGCAAAAATCGTCGTTTGAAAGAAAGCTCGTTTTCAAGAGAGGGTGGATAGCAAGACGGAAGGAAGCGATTATGAACGGAGTAACAGTAAAAGGAATGAAGGGGATTGCAGCTAGGAGCCGAAGGGAAGTGGCAAAGAACCATGAGTAATGTCTACGGTGCACTGCGTGAGGCGCACTGGCGGTGCTACCAACCTACGGAGCCATCATTGTAGTGGTTTGATTCGGGTTTTAGGCTGATGTTATTGGTTTGTTTGTTTGTTTATCAATCTATCTACAATTGTGGCGCATTTCATTGTTCTTTTTTCTTTTCTGCGTTGAATAATCTTAAGTTTCGTAACGCTACCTTTAGGGTAGTACCCCGAGCCCCTGCTCCAACCCCCCAGACAAGAACTGGTAGTGCAGGTTTAGGAAGTCTCGATTCCGATCTCTCTCTCTCTCTCTCTCTCTTCATCAATTTTCTTAATATAAAACAAAGAACAACAGAATCTTCCACTTTAGTTTTTCCAACCACTTCCAAGAAACAGCTCTCTCTTGTCTAAATATTAAGTTTTCATTACGTTCACTGCTTGTAAACATAATTGTTTACTGTTTTCTAAAGCTTTGTTTGTATTTGTTTTAGGATAACATTCGTCTCTTATTGTCTCTCTCTTCCCTTTGTTATTTTTATCTTCGTGACACCTCCATCGCTTGGAGAAATAGTACCAACAATATGCGTTAACACATCTTTGTGAACACGTACGTGAAATTCACGTACTACATTGTCCCAGGCAGTTATATATATAGAGTTGTGTCATTTCTGTACCGTAGGAATTTGGCGCCTAACTAACCACTATTTCTATTAAGAAGCCTCTTGACAAATAGCTAACGTTACGCAAGGCAGACGAAGCCAAGGAACTGAGGCGTTTTGCATTCCCCGAAGACGAAGTGCGAATAGAAAGTTCTCGGTTTTAGCTTGGGAAACAATGGAAAGCGTCTTTCCCTGAGCGCGCGCGCATTATCATAAATCGTGAAGCCCAAAGCTGCTTGCGTGCACGCACGCACGCACGCATGCATGCGAGCGTATCGGTGAAAAGTCTTTAGCGGGCAAGATGCCCTGGCGAAGAAAGGTCACGTACTAGCAAGAGCAACTTGGTACTAGGGCTCCGATGGGACATCTTAAGCGTCCTTCACCAACGGCCAAAAGAGAGAGAGAGAGAGAGAGAGAGTGAGAGAATGTGTTTGGGACAGACGCCGCCATCGTTGTCAACGCCAAGTGAATTATTATGGCAACTAGATGTCATTTTTCTTCAGTGCAGTCGTCTCTGTTGGTTGGGAAGAGTTCGGAGATCCAAACCAAGCTCCCTATATTCACTTTTGCACCTTACCAAGGTTGCCTTAGGAATCTAGACCCAGATACACGGTCTAGAGTCTAGACCAATCACCTTCGGCGCAGAGAAAGAATGAATTATGAACGCGTCGTTGCGTCAAGACAATATTCCACAGTTTGCTTCTTTTGTTATTCGCTTTTCTTTATTTTTGTGTCTTTGACTTGTCTTTCGAATGTTGCACTGTTTCTGTTACAAGGAATATTCGTAGCTCAGAACCTCAAGATTTTTCGTCTCCATAATCTCTTTGGCTGTCTTCTTCAGTGAAATAATACACTTCTATTTTTTTTTTTTTTTTTTTAGCATTCATGCTCTTATTCATTTGACCTCATTCCATTCATTTTTAGTGAAAGGAATGTGGTATACATTTTCTAGTACCAGATGCAAAATTTAGTCAGCCTGTAATAATATTTACAGTAATCTTAAAGTCCTTCATTAATTTACTAAGATATTATTGTATACATCGTTTTTCTTCCAAACAATTATTTATTTATTTATTTTCCCTATTTATTGAGTACATATCCTTTATTAGTGATTTAATTCACAAAAAATGCTGTATTGTCATTATTATACAGGGAATTTTAACAAGAGATACTCCCTTTTGATTTTCACCTAATTTCGTTTTTAAAGACCTTCGTATACTATATACTACTAATTTTATTTTCATTTCGTTAGTTAAAAAAAAAAAAAAAAAAAAAAAAAAGACTGGCTGACGATGTAACCTAAAGTATGTGACAATGGCAAAGCCGACCTTTATATTTTATTACTTGCAATAAAGATGTCGTAACGAAGTCCCTTTGTTGGACTGTTCCAGTTATTTCAGATTCGAAAGTGCAATTTCGTACGTAAAGCCTTGCGGTCTATAGTTATTGGGTTTCGCGAGAACGTTTCTTGGGATTTTGTCTTGTTTCTGTAGTAGTTTCTGTAGACTAGAAAACTCCGTTATAAAACTTGTCGAATGACAATTTAAAAGCTGGAATGTTAACAATTTCGATCGTGTTGACTCGTAATGTGGTTCTTTATGTAGTAATATCTAAGCCTATTGCCTATATGAACAGGAGTTTATCGTGTCTATTCTGTTCCAATGAGCAGCAGCTTTCATTGTAGGAATGTTAACACTTTCATTTGAAGAATGTTAACACTTAGCGCTCGTACTGACTACGCGTATAGAGCAGTATTTATACCTAGGACTATGATATCCATGAAATGGAGTTTATCGTGTATTGTTCAGTCTACTCCTATTAGCAGCAGCTATTATTTTACAAATTTTAACACTTGGTGCTCGTACTGACTCTTATTAAGGTCTTGTGCGTATAGAATAGTATTTGTTCTTGGCCTATGGTGTTAATGAAGAGAAGTTTATTGTGTATTGTTCAGTCTGTTTCTAAATGAAGCGGCTTTCATTTTGTGCCAATGGTGTTTATAAAATTGAGTTAGTTTTAATGTGTAGCCCACAGCAGCTTTCATGTAGGCCTACGGTGCTTTATAAAAACGAGCTTGTATTAATGTGTAACCCACAGCAGTTTTCAATTTAGGCCCATGGTCTTTATGAAAATTAGGTTTTTTAATGTGTAACTCACGGCAGCTTTACTCGTAGGCCCACTGCGTGTGTAAAAATTAGCTTGTATTAATGTGTAGTCCAAAGCAGCGTTCATTTTAGGCCGACGGCGTTTATGACAATGAGAATTTTTTAACGTGCATCCCAAGGCAGCTTTCATTTTAGACCCACGGCGTTTTTTTTAATGTGCATCACACGGCATCTAAAAATGAGTGTTTTTTAATGTGTAGCTCACAGCAGCTTTCATTTTAGGCCCGGTGTTTGTAATTTTTTTTTCAATGTGTAGCCCACGGCAGCTTTTATTTTAGGCCCAGGGCTTCTATAAAAATGAGTCTTTTTTTTAACGTGCATCCCACGGCAGCTTTC
Source organism: Macrobrachium nipponense (assembly GCF_015104395.2). Lineage (NCBI taxonomy): Eukaryota > Metazoa > Arthropoda > Malacostraca > Decapoda > Palaemonidae > Macrobrachium > Macrobrachium nipponense. The sequence continues at coordinate 54,838,486 of NC_087208.1, forward strand.
ATTTTAGGCCATTGGTGTTTATAACAATGAGTGTTTTTTAATGAGCATCCCACAGCAGCTTTCATTTTAGGCACACGGTGTTTATAAAAATGAGTATACGTATTTCAACGTGCATCCCAAGGCAACTTTCATTTTAGGCCCATGGTGTTTATAGAAATGAGCATTTTTTTAAAGTATAGCTCACAGCAACTTTCATTTTAGGCACACGGCGTTTATAAAAATGAGTATTTTTTAACGTGCATCCCAAGGCAGTTTTCATTTTAGGCCCTCGGCCTTTATAAAAATTAATATTTTTGATGTGCATACCGAGGCAGCATTCATTTTAAGGCTAGGCTCACGGTCTTTATGGAAATATGTGTTTTTTTATTAATGTGTAGCCCACGGCAGCTTTCATATTAGGCCTATACGGCGTTTGACGAAGGCGAGTTCGCCTTGTAACGCATATAGCGTCGTCTTGCAACGTATATGGCACCCCATTACGCAAATGTGGCGTCTTGCTTCATTTATGGCGCTAATTACGCTTATAGCGTCATGCAGTATGCAATGACGCCCGGGGCGAGAGATGTTGACACCCCTGAGCTGAGCTGCTGCATCCTAAACTTGCCACCGACTGACCGACCGACTGGCTGCTCTGCTGTGCTCTGCTGCTGTGCTGCCACTTGCCAGACTCAGTCACAGTCAGCCTCAACCAGTCAGACTCAGTATCGCGCGAGACGTGTCGGAGTGTGGACGTGTCGCTCCGCTCTCCGAGGGACGACGACGCTCTCATCTTGATCGACACGTGGAAAACCGATCAAAAAGAAAAAACTCGTCTTGCATCGCGCGGTTTTTCGTTGCCGTCGTGGAAAAGGCGTCTTATTATTATTATTACGCGTGGTTGGTGATGAAAATTGTTTTATTTATTTTAAATTTTTTTAAAGCTCTCTGTAAACTTCTGTTAAAAGTCTTAACAGGGGAAGATTTAAAAAGTTGGTGTTTTTTAAAACATTTTAAAGTGAGACCGTCGTATTTCTGTTCGAGTTTTTAAAAACACGTGCGTTCTTGTTCTGCAAGTGATTGGCTTGTTTTGTGTGTTAATTTAGTATATTTCGCCTTATTTCAAAACATAAAAGCCAACAGAAACACGAGAACTATCTACAAAAACTCCATTTATATAGACCTATGGCCTATCAGTGTTGTGACTATGATTTTAAATACGTGTTCTCCACCTGTTTGATAAACATATGATTATTATTTAGTGAGGAGCATTTCCACCTGTTTAATAAACATGTGATTATTATTATTTTATGAGAGGATAAAATATATATATATAATTACCGGAAGAACTGGCACTAAAGGGCATTGTCCTGCCATCCAGGTCAGTAGGCCTATATGCTAATCAGGTCCTATATACTTAGGTCTATAAGTGGGTGAACGCTATGGACCTGACGCATTTGGGTTATTTGTTTATTTATTTATTTAATTTTTGTTTTAATCAGTTCAGCTGTAGTACCGTAATTATATCCTTTATATATTGTGTTGCCTAATTTTGTTGGATATAGTAGTTATAGACCTAGTTGTAACAATTGATTGTGTGGAAAGCTATATTTTGAATTTTGCAGCAGTAGTAGGCCTAGTTAATGTTTATTTCATTTTTTAATCAGTTTAGCTGTGGTACCGTATTTATTTCCTTTATTTTGTGTTGCCTATCTTTGTTGGATACCTATAGTAGGTGTTGGGCTAGTTGATGAAAATCTATTTTTTCTAGAAAGTTTTATTTTGGATGCTGTAGGTGTAGGCCTAGTTGATCAAAAAAGTGTTTTGTTTGGTGTTATATTTGTTCACGTAAACATTGAAATAAACTGACTTTATTTAGATATTTGTAGATTGTCTGGATATTAATTTGTCTGAATATTATTAGTACAGTACCATTGTAACTGCTGCTATTTTTTATGAACATTTATGAGACTTATTGATAGCAGAAAGTGGGCAACTTGTAATTAGTTTTAGTGCATGTTTATTGTCGGTAGTCATAATTTTTGTCTGTACAACCATGTTTCACCGTAAGAGTTTCCAATTTTTGTATAGCATTTGCAGTGTCTGTAAATTATATATATTGAACGCAGTATTGTAACGTTCAACTGCATAAATAATTAGGAATGATGCTAGAATCTGCTTTGTGCAAAATCGAGTGAACAAAGATGGTAATTAGGTTTAGTAAGGCGATAAGATTCATCTCTTGCGATTGTCAATTTTGAGTGTTTTTTTTTTTATTGTTCGTTTTTAACGTTGTTGTCATGTTGTTTTTTCATTATTATTATTATATAGTGTCTTTTGTTTTATATTATTTGGTGAGTGGTTCGCCATGGCTTCAAAAGGAAAACGGATACATTGTATCGCTTTGAACTGGTACTATAATATTTCCAATTCCTAGCTGCAATTCCCTAGACTCAGCCAGCGTTCGAGACATGCAAACTTGATATATCGCCTCTGTGTAACAAAGGGCCCAGACCTAGATCTCTCTCTCTCTCTCTCTCTCTCTCTCTCTCTCTCTCTCTCTCTCTCTCATGACCTAAAGATAATATATGAATTCGGCAGATCAATCTCGAAGCAATATTTTCCTTTCATACGTTTTGTCCTTTTTCATTAGCATCCAGACACGAATTCCCCCGCGAACGCACGCGAACCTCTTCCGGTATAAGGTATAGGTATACAACAGCGGGTCCACCAGCTATAACAGCAGAGCAGCGGCATTTTCTTGTCCTTTCACGGAAGTCTCGCCCGTGAATTACTTTCGAGTCGAATGTCGTTTGCTTCGCGAAGGTGTGTGTGATCATGGCCGGAAAAGGTCGTCTTGTAGGCAAGGCCTATACTTGCTTGTAGGTTACGCCTCAGCGGCGCTTTTCATTTGCCCGAGGAAAACGGATGTTTTCTAACGTTCTGCCTTTGGTAATTCAGGTCGTGTATTACTGCCTTAATACTCCATACGTTCTGATAATTTACTTACGGTTTGATATGTTTATTTATTGATATATTAAATAATTACTTTGTATTTTAATAGGTGTTCTCTTCATTCTGTATTTCCCTTTACCCCCTATTAGTTACTTCCTTCTAATGAACACCATAATATTGTTTGGAAGCTTGAATTTCAAGTCAGTGGCCCCTATGGGCGGGCTTGTTCCATATGAATAGGGTTCATCTTCTGAATAATAATATAATAATAATAAAGGAGGCCTTCTCTGAGGGCAGTAGCATTGAATATGATAGGTAGCTGTTTCAACGGCTTTTATATAAATTTATATAAATTAAATGCCGTTGAAACAGCTATAATAATAATAATACTAATGTGTGATATTCGTGCTGGGAAGATTGCAATAGGGATTTAGACCCAGTCGTGCATGCACGCCTGCCTAACTCTGTGATTTCAGAGAATAACACTACCTCATTCACAGCTTGCCGAGGAATTTCGGCAAATCATTTGCGCGTTTTGGCTCTGAGGTAATCACCTCATCGGAATGTACCAAGGTCAAGAGAACCAGGAGTAAAGAATGAAAATTTTACGCGCTTTTTTGACCACTTGTTTTTGTGTGTAAGTGCGTGTGCGTGAGACTTACGCGCGTCACGCAATCAGGGTCATTGGAACGCTAGCCAGCATCATCGTGGAATCGCGCAGAGGCAAGACGCTCGCGCCATGTTGACAATATTCCTTCCCCCTCCCCCGCACGTTATGATTATATTATCATTTATTGGTCTTTCTCAGTACTGTTGGTGGGTCAAGCTTTCTTCTATTGATGACGATTCTTGGATGTTCAATACACCCTGTTTCCAGGAAGTTCTGTGACTGGTGCTGTTTCTGCCGATGTTGGATTCCGTTAGTCTACTGTTTCTGAAAGAAGGTTGCCGTAGAAATTTCATTATCACGTTTTTTTAATTTGATTTTTTTTTACGAACTTATGCAGGCTGAAATGCGATAGCCGTCGTAGCTGTTTATTCTGCGTTACCTTTCGCTGGCAGAAGTTTTGATTTCGATCGGAATAGTACTAATATAGTACCTGTAATTGTTGCTTGCTAAAATGTCTAATTATATAAATATTTTGTGCATTAACGCGTTTCCTTGGTAATGCATGAGTCTCAAGCGGCATTATGATTCAAAATAATCTTCACGAAGACCAATCTAAATATATATATATATAATATATATTATATATATATATATATAATATATATTATAATATATATATATATATATAATATAATATATATCAAACGATATTAGATACAGAGATGATCTTACCCAAACAGATAAGAATGACAGCAAACAAAAAGCAATCACAAACATCTACTATTAGCTGTGGGGTTCAGACTTCAGGTAAATGCTTGCAGAATGGTTCAAAATCAAAGGTATGATGTAAGTAAATATGTATCAACGATTAAACACCGAAACGAAATTACCCAAACAGATAAGAATGACAGTAAACAAAAAGCAATCACAAACATCTATTAGCTGTGGGGTTCAGACGGGATATAAATGCTTATTTTATGGTTCAAAATAATCTTCGCGAAGACCATCAACATCAGTGTGTGTCAACGATTAAACACAGAGACGAAATTACCCAAACAGATAAGAATGACAGTAAACGCAAGGCAATATCACACAACTGGAAGCGCTTCAGTGGCGTGGTTGGTATGGTGTTGGCGTCCCACCTCGGTGGTCGCGAGTTCGATTCCCGGCCATTTCATTGAGGAGTGAGAGGTGTGTATTTCTGGTGATAGAAGTTCACTCTCGACGTGGTTCGGAAGTCACGTAAAGCCGTTGGTCCCCGTTGCTGAATAACCACACTGGTTCCATGCAACGTAAAAACACCATACAAACAAACATACAGCTGGTAGATATGGGGTTAGGACGTGATTTTAAATGCTTATGGGGCTGTCCAGTACCTGTCACTCAGGACCTGCTGTCACTAGGCGTTTTAGATGACAGGCAGCACGAATCGAACGCTCTTGACATTGCCAAGGGCTGCATGCCTATTCATTACTGCTGACGCGTTACGTGATGTGGAGCTGTTTTCTGTCGACGCTTCAGAAATGGATTTGTCTGTGCTTAACATCGTACCGTTATTGGTTTGATTTGGGTTCAGTTTTCGGGAGATTTTATGAGACGAATAATCTTTTTTTATTCTGATTTATATTAAAAATTGAAGTTTATAGACTGCTGACTTTTAGGTAGGGATTCTTCGTCACTTGTTTCACTGCAGTTTTGAATTGATTAGTAAGGTTTCCCCATCGATTTAGTCCCACTGTTGATGTTGCTAAGTCGGTGGTGAATTTAATTGACATCCGGTCGTTTAATTCGTTATTATGCGGAACTAGGGCTTATCTCTCTCTCTCTCTCTCTCTCTCTCTCTCTCTCTTCTCTCGTCTCTCTCTCTCGTTTTTAAATGAGATTTTTTAACCCATGATTTTATTTCTTGAGGATTTGTTTTTGCCTCTTTTTACAGTCAGTTATTTAAACAATGATGGTAATTTTGTCTGTTTGTTTATTGTTTCATGTTAATTCGCCATTAACCAGAACCGTTGAGACGAATGTGTAAATTATTGAATTCCTCCATCACCGTCGATGCCGGAATTTCTCTCTCTCTCTCTCTCTCTCTCTCTCTCTCTCTCTCTCTCTCTCTCTCCCCTTTTTTATGTCATTATGTTTGTTTGTGCGTACACTTGAGGTCTCTCTCTCTCTCTCTCTCTCTCTCTCTCTCTCTCTCTCTCTCTCTCTCTCCTGTTTTTTTGCGTCATTATGTTTTTTACGTTCTCTTGAGGTCAGAGAGAGAGAGAGAGAGAGAGAGCATTTCAGACCTAATCCTTTCGTGCGTATTTCGATGCCATTGACCTGGATGGAGTCGGCCTCCGCCATCCAGTTGTTTTTGACGTTAGAAAAAATAATATGGAACACATGGGGCAGTGCCGTCAGTGCACCTCACGTGGCGCACTGTAAGCGTGACTTATAAGGGTCTTTGCGGCGTCCCTTCGGCCCCTAGCTGCAACCCCTTTCATTCCTTTTACTGTACCCCCGTTCATATTCTTTTTTTTTCATCTTACTTTCCACCCTCTCCCAACAATTGTTTCGTGGTGCAACTGTTTTGAGGTTTTCCATTGTAACCTTTTAACTCTCAGTTTTCCTTTCAGTTCCGAATAACCTCATTGGTCCCAGCGCTTGGCCATCTGCCTAAATTGGATGTATTCTGTTCTACGAAAGGAATGTGAATGTCCACTTTTATTTATGTAAAATCCGTATGGTCATATATATATATATATATATATATATATATATATATATATATGTATATATTTCGTGTTTTATTACTCGAATATAAAAGGGCCGTACTACCCATCCAGTTGATCACGTAGTTCCGGATTTTCTATATTTTATGTATTTTATATAATATTTCATATAATATTTATTTCGTCCCCGAAAGAACCAGTCACGACGAATACTATCATCACATATTCGCTCTATTTTATATATTTTATATAAAATACTATCATAACATATTCGCTGTATTTTATATAAAACACTATCATCACAAATTCTCTGTATTTTATATAATATTTTGTATAAATTACTATAATCACATACTCGCTGTCGATCTGATGTGGTTTTTTCCCGACAGAGGGCGACACAGGCTTTGATCTATCGGCCTTTATTATTATTATAAGAGAGAGAGAGAGAGAGAGAGTCGAGACGGAAAAGGCTCGATCTTAGGGACATTACATAGCTTCTCCGTAACCTTTTGACTGAGGTATTACCATACGTAGCCTATGGCTGGAATTTTTTTTGCTGATGAATGCCGAGTAATTAGAAAAAAATAATGGGGTAAGACTCCATTGTATCACCTACAATTTAGAGACAGTATACCTGTTTGTTGATGTAAGAATATACTGTGATGTTAATGCGTGCTATGTAAGCATATCCTGCTTTTGTTTACCTGTGTTGATATGAAATATGCATGCCTATTTTGAATATATATTATATATATATATATATAATATATATAATATTGTCATATATATATATGTATATAGTATATACTATATATAATATATATATATTAATATTATATATTACTATATATAACATATATACATACATACATACAATACATACATTACATACATACATGCATACTTATGAATATATTGTGTAAATTTTATAATTTATATATATATATATATATATATATATATATATATATATATATATATATTATATATATATATAGTATATATATATATTATATATACTTCTTAATGCACACACACACACACACTCTTTAAGTGTAGCTCAAGTGTCGCAGGTGTTGATTTTGTAATTGTATATCCCGTCCTTGTTACGTTTGTTTCGTGACTGGATTGTATTTCATTTCACAGACAATAATTTCTTATTGGTTTGCCTTTGTTGTTTGTTGTTTTTTTTTCTGTTGACGATCGGTGTCCTCCAGTTGTGTTTGAGAGAGGAGAATATATAACAAGGTGATCTAGATTCAAGTCAAAATGATGTTCATGAATATAATCAGTTCTTGAGTTCAGTGCAGGTCGGTAGAAAATGGTTTAAATGTCATTTATGCAGAATTAGAATTGAATGTAAATGCAACGAATTTAGTAACGTACACATATGTATGCAAAGATATGTGTAATATATATTATATATATATATATAGTAATTGTCTTTATCTAAGTAATTCACTCGCGTTCATCAAAGCACCTGTTCCATTCTTCTGATATCACCTGTTGTAGTCTGAACAAAAATCCAAGGATATGGGTATAGTTAAGTTTTGTTCGTTTTTTCAAGCATAAATTCTTAATTTATAATCTCCATATATATATATATATATATATATATATATATATACACACATACATATTTAGTGGGTGTTTGTGTGTGTGTATATGTTGCAGTTGAAGTATCAAGAATCAACAACATCGGTATGTTGTCCAATGATGCATATGAGTGTGGCGTATACCTATATACTATACCTGAATGCCCATATTACGCATGTAAATAATTGTTCACCTAAGAACCACAGTATAGACTGTGCGGGATTCCTATTCTGGGATCGATTTTCGATCGTCAATATATTTTCCTTCGGCCATTGTCTGGCGTTGAATCGCATTTTGAATAAATGATGTAACTATTCAAGGTCGACTTTTTGTTGCTATTGATTATGACGAAGATTATGAAAGTAGCCAGTGAGGGGTATAGTTCTCAAAGGCCTTCTACTATTTCTGCGGTGTTTTTTGTCGTGAAGAAACAGATCCGCAGTTATGGAGGGGTACATACATTTAAAAAATAGTTCTGTAAAGAGATATATTTTCTGGAATCGGTTTAATACGTTTTGTCGTCATGCCAAAGGCCGTTTGATATCATCGGGTATCAAAGGAAGAGACAAAAGTGGGCGTGTTTGTTTGAGCATGGTTTGGAGGCGCATTCGTTTGTATATGCTTGTCCCAGACTTGGAAGGGGAAGGGGGCGGGAGGGGAGGGGGGGTGCCTTTGTCAAGACTTTGACGGCTGAAACATTTAATGCAATATTATCTCACCTTTGGCATAAAGGGGACGAATAACTTCGTCTCCCAGCGGAGGAGAATAAATAGCCTTGGCTGCTACTACATGTGTTTTGTATTGCCTGCTGACGTGGGGGACACATTTTACAGACTAGGAACTTACACAAGAGCGTTTTCCCACAATGCACTGTTTCCAAGGCGTAAACTTCTGCTGACTTCTCTGACTGAGAAGTGTTTTTTTAGTCCTGACGGCCTGCCCACGTAAGGAATGATATTAGATTGATGTTTCTGGGAATTCTCAACGTGTATGGGTTGGCAAGTCTCTCTCTCTCTCTTCTCTCTCTCTCTCTCTCTCTCTCTCTCTCTCTCTCTCTCTCAACCGGATACGTATAGTCTTACGTATTGCATTGGCGTATATGTCAGTATGTCATACGTTGAAAGGAAATTGTGTGTGTGTGTGAAAGAGAGAGAGAGAGAGATTGCAACAACACCCGAGATCGACGAGTCGCAATTAATAATAATAATTATAATAATAATAATATGGATACGTATGGTCTTACATATTGCATTGATGCATATGTCAGTATGTCATACATTAAATGGAAATTGTGTGTGTTTGTGTGTGTGTGTGTGGGAGAGAGAGAGAGAGAGAGACAGACAGAGAGAGAGAGAGAGATATTGAAACAACACTCTAGATCTATAAATCGCAATTGATAATAATAATAATAATATTAATAATGATAATAATGATAATATAGTTACAATAATAATATTAATAATAATATGCTATTATCCCTGCCTCTCCAACAACTTATTATACAACTCGGCGTCAAGCGCTCTGAAATGGATTAAAAAAAAAAAATCGGCAATGATGATTGCAGATTAGCTCATAATAATGTTTTCGTTTGTTCTTTGGCGTGGGCCGGTCAGTCGGCGCAGGAAAAAGTCGGGTGGGGATTACGTATTGTTATTGACACGAAGTCTCTCCTCTCTCTCTCTCTCTCTCTCTCTCTCTCTTCGTCTGTGTGCTTAGCTTTTTCCGGAGCAAGTGTGAGTGTAGGCTGTTGGTTCATTGTGTGGACGAGAGATCAAGGTTAGCATCTGTCATTTGTCGCTATTACACCGGCGCCTGCTTTGAAAGGCACGAAAAGCATTTGAAGTTAAGAGACGGTGACTAAAACACACACACACTCACACGCGTCTCACTGATCGAGATCTGTAATGGTGATGGATTTGAAATATGCGGGGACGATGACGACCTTGATAAGAAAAAAAAGTGATGAAAATGTTCATAAAGGTCTGTCCTTTTGCTGTCGTTAGTGTCCCCTTATTCTTGATCTTCAAGACCGGCTCTCCTCTCTCTCTCTCTCTCTCGGACCTCTCCTCTCTCTCTCTCTCTCTCTCTCTCTCTCTCTCTCTCTCTCTCTCTCTCTCATGGCTTATTGTCCTAGTCTTGACCCAGTCACTTCAACTTGTCAGTCAGTAGCTATACTTTTTTAAGTTGCTTTTAGTAACTTTCTGATCGTAAAAGGGGTTTTATTTTATATATGGATAAATATCCTTCTCCATTTCCATGGTGCATGTTGGTAAAAAATAAATTAAAAAAATTTTTTGAATGGTTTTCCTGATATGAATAAATGCCCAAAACCAGTGTGTGGTTTTAAGGTATTCCTTTGGGTAAGTAGGTATTGGATCATATTCCTAGCTAAGGAGGTTTTGAGTTATATTCTGGGCAGGCACCATTTGATAATTTTTTTTAATTTATCTTTTCGAATAACTGTTCTCTTCTTTCTGTATTTTCCGTTATCTTCTCTCTTTGTAACGAACACCATAATATTATTTGGAAGCTTGAATTGCAAGTCAATGTCCCTTGTGGTGGGCTTGTTCCACATGAATAGGGTTCATGTACTGAATAATAATAATAATAATAATAATAATAATAATAATAATAATAATAATAATAATAATGAAAAGTGATGGACTCCTAAGGAGGCAGGATGCAACCCGGAACCCCACACTATAAATACCACCCAGTTGAATTGGAGGACTGTGATAGACCCAAAAAAATCATAATGATAATAATTAGGTAAATGTTGTTAAGTCCGCAGCCGGGGTTGAAAATGTCTACAGTGGATTTGTTGACTGATCGAGTAACAGAAGCATCTTGGATCTTTTGATTCTGGGTCAGAGGAGGTATACCATTGTAGACATACAAATCCTCCCCCTATCGTGTGGTTGAGTACTACAGTCTGTGGGTAATGTGGTCAACCTCACCTATAAATAACGCCCGACGGTCCTCTGCTATTTCGTCTTGCCTGGGCAACTGGACGACGCCTGTGGCTACAGTGCTCCACTGCATTGTTTCCTAGCTCTCTGGAAGTGACTGTCTCCTGAATTCTGTAATGTAAAAAGTTGCTATGTCTTCCAGAGTAGTGAAAACGAAAACAAAGTAATTATACACATGCGGTGCACTGTAGGGTTATTGGCAGTGCTCCCTCGGTCCCTATCGGCAACCCCTTTCATTCCTTTTACCGTATCTCCATTCATATTCTTTTTCATCCATCTTGCTGTCCACCTTCTTTAACAATTTTTTAAATAGTGCAACTGCTTTGAGATTTCCCTCCTGTTACACCTTTCAACCTTCCTACTCTAAGTTTCCTTTTCAGCGCTGAATGACCTCGTAGGTCCCAGCGCTTGGCCTTTGGCCTAATTTTTGTTATATTCCACTGGGAACTCTCCGTTCACAATGAAGGTATTAATACGTAATTGATGTTATCCAGCAGTTGCAAATGAGTGTCTTGAATATGTAATTACTGTATTGAGCCAAACAAAAACTCCTTTCAGTTTTCTTCTGAAGATATAAAAAGAAACCCCACATCAAAATTACTGAGTATAACTTGTTTACTCGTAAGTCAAATATATATATACTATGTCAATACTTACAAGTAAACAAGTTATGCACAGTAATTTTGCCGGTTACTTTTTCCAATTACTCTCTTGTTGTGATTATTTTTTATTGCCCGATTGGACAGGTGTTGCTGGATGCGAGGTTTTAAAATGTAATTAGTTGTGATTAGCGTTTCCCGGAATTTCGATGGTGAACTGGGAAAGAATTGGGTTTAATTGTTTTACAATCATAATTCTCTCTCTCTCTCTCTCTCTCTCTCTCTCTTCTCTCTCTCTCTCTCTCCTCTCTCTCTCGTCCATATGCAGCGTAGAAATGCTGTCCAGTTATAACATTTTGTGTGACAGTCTAGTATGTTCTGATGAATATATATATATATATATATATATATATAGATATATATATATATATATATATATATATATATATAGGTATATATATATATATATATATATATACATATATTTTATTTTATATTGAGCTGCTTTTCCTAATGGAAAGTAACTCTCTAAATGATCCTATAGCCGATGACTTATGGATGAAACCATCGTATAGAAGACTTCACGTCATGAGAAGTCTTGTCGTAACCCATTTACAAACACAAATTATGCAAATATATATTTATTCATTTATTTATTTTTATTTATTTATTTGTGTGTGTTTGTGTGTTTTAGTCGGATTTTTAAAGTCGTTTCAAGTGTAAAAGGGCAGCCACTAAAAGCGTCTGGCCTTTTGCAAACGTTTACCATTCTTTGCCTCAGTGGCGCGATCGGTATGGCCTTGGCATGCCACCTCGGTGGCCGCGAGTTCGATTCTCGACCATACCACTGAGGGGTCAGAGATGCGTATTTCTGGTGATAGAAGAAGTTCACTCGCGACGTGGTTCGGAAGCCACGTCAAGCCGGTGGTCCCGTTGCTGAATAACCATACTGGTTCCGTGCAACGTAAAAACACCTCACAAACAAACAAGCAATATCGCTTCAAACGTTCCAATCCTCTTTTGATACTAATGGACGTGTTTCGTTTTCGTTATTTTTTTTTAACTCTTACATTCCTTTGAATTTCGCAAACTGATGGAACATCAGCGCCGAGCCATCTTCTCCTCCGAGCTGGATGTGGAGACCTCATTTGATGGTAATGGGAATTTGATGATATCGGTCATTGTTGAAAACAGATGATTTTATCTTTATTTTTTCTTTCCATCTCACTGTTATCATCATTTACCCTTAATGTAGGCTTCATTCTCGTTTCATTGTCACTCCTAACGATTATTATTATTATTATCATTATTATTATTATTATTATTATTATTATTAACCACGTATAGTGGAGTAATGCCTTCAGTAAACTATTGACATTCCTTGAGGTTCTCAGCGGTGTTCCTCAAGGCCGCTAGCTGCGACCCATTTCATTCGTTTTCGCTGGACCTCCCTCCGTTCATATTGTCTTTTTCTTCCCCCTTACTTTCCACACTCTCCTAGCGGTTGTTTCTCAGTTCAAGCTGTTACACCTTTCCGAACCCTTTTTAACTCTCAATTACCCCTTTCAGCGCTGATGAGTGACCTCCCAGGTTCCAGCGCCTGGCTTTTGGCCTGAATTTTGTATTCCAATCCAGGATTTATTATTATTATTATTATTATTAATATTATTATTATTATTATTATTATTATTATTATTATTATTATTATTATTATTATTATTGACAATTAAAAGTCACAGTAGTGTTAAAATATATTTTTTGTACAAGGTTATATATATATATATATATATATATATATATATATATATATATATATATATATATATATATATATATATATCACCACTGTGGCTTTTAATGTCAATATTATAGCCTCTTATAGAGGTTCATTAGTTCATTATTTATTATTTTTGTTATTATTATTATTATTATTATTATTATTATTATTATTATTATTATTAAAAATCTCTTTAATAGCTTAAGTTTCTGAAATAGAATAGTGAAGAAATCCACAGTGGTGTAATTGTAAATATATATTAGATATATATTTACATTGACACCAGATTTGATTTCATCACAATTATAATCATTATTATTATTATTATTATTATGAGAAGTATTCGTATCCCTAATATATAGAAGCTAAATAAGGAGTTCCACCCTAATTCCTCTTAATGCCCTATTCATTTCAAGTAGCTCACCGGGTAAATGTTCTCTTAAATTTTCGTAAAAGACTTGGCCTAATGATCCAGGATTTCCTCCCTCGAGTGGTGAGATTTTTTTGAAGGCTGCCAGATGCAGGATAATTACCTAATAATTAACTCGTCAATGCTGGTTTGGAAGTTCGGTATTTAAATTTTCTATTTGTGTTTTCCGATTTAACAGGGCTGGTCCCCGTAGCGGCTTAGTGCCGTCAATGCACCTCATGCGGCGCAATATAGGCGTTACTTAAGGTTGTTTGCAGCGTCCCTTCGGCCCCTACCTGCAACCCCTTTTCGGTCCTTTTACTGTACCTCCGTTCATATTCTCTCTCAGCGCGAATGGCCTTAGGTGAGCCCCCAAGGCCAGTTCCTCAAGTTATTTCCAGGATTATCAACAAGATAAAGTTTTATATTAATTGATATTTGTGGCTTAATGTGTGTGAGTACGAAAAAATAACCACGCATGTGTTTTTAAAAATCCTACGTAAGTGGCAAAACATCTCTTGCGTGTACATAAATAGATACCATGCCCATGCAAATTTTTTTTTCTCTCTCTCTCTCTCTCTCTCTCTCTCTCTCTCTCTCTCTCTCTCTCTCTCTATATATATATATATATATATATATATATATATATATATATATATATATATTCTTCTGTTAAAACAGGCTATGTCTCAAGTATTAAAGGCCCATGAAAAACACTCTGGTTTAAAGCTAAGGAGTATATTTAGGTGGACCGACTTCCACCCTCATCAAGCAGTGAATGACAGTGTGGAAGTTGGTTCACCGAAATATAATCCTTAGCTAATATGCCAACCTATAACACCATAAGCTGCCCCACTTTTGGTCAACTCCCCTGCCATCTTACCAACCTCCTCCTCCTCCTCCTCCTCCTCCTCCTCCTCCTCCTCCAAGGACGAAAAAAGATGAAAGCCTCTTTCTTCATTTATTTATTTTGAGCTGCTTTTGAGCGGAAGCACTTGACCTAGTGAGAGAAACACAGAGAGAGAGAGGAGAGAGAGCTATCCACCTGGTTGCTATTTTTACTTAAGGAGGCCACCCGCGTTTATCGGCCGAGAATATTTTAATTGGGAATGAATGCCTTATACCCTTCTCTCTCAGAGGTACCCCAGAGGCCTGCCGTCGACCTCACCAAGGGTATATGTATATATATCACCCCCTTGGGGTCAGGTTGACAGGCAGCTGAGTGCCTCGTCCGTCTCACGCGCCTGTCAATTGAAGGCAAAAGGGTAGATATCTGTCGGGCCGCGGCTATCAAGGTGGTGGTGTTCGGGGATGAACTGCTTTTATGTGTATGTCAGTGTATTCGCGGGTTCTTAGACGCTGTTTATGTCAATAAATTCGCAGGTTCTTAGACGTTCTTTATGTCAATGTATTCGCGTTGTTTATGTCAATGTATTCGTGGGTTCTTAAACATTGTTTATGTCAATGTATTCGTGGGTTCTTAGACATTGTGTATATCAATATACTCTACTGCAGTTTCAAGACATTGCTTTTATACTAGGGTAGACTTCTCTACCTTCAGCACTGTCTAAACTGCTTTTGTGTTTGTATGAATATACTTGCAGTTGTTTAGACATTACTTTTTTTTTGGTAGACTTGTCTACATTCAAGAGTGTGTCCACATGCTGCTGTTGATTCCATACTGCTGTACGCAATATACATACCATGCATATAATAATCTGTCTTTGTAGTCTTGCAACACTGGGGAAGTACATAAGTCGAGCTGCAAAAGCGTGCAAGATAAAACAGTCACTCACCCCGGG
>NC_087208.1:54861392-54866392 GCF_015104395.2 Macrobrachium nipponense
GTATGGGTGTTACAAATGTGGTGAATTTAATCACCACCATCCGATTGTAGGTTCGACCATAAGGTTAGGTGTTACTCATGCCATGAATATGGACACAAAAGCAAACAATGTCAGAAAAATATCCATTGCTAGGACATAGGCCAAGAAGGCAGTGCCATTGAGAATGCTAAATGTAATGATTTTCTAAAAGTTGTACATATAAATGCCCAATCAATACTTGGTCATATACTTGAAATACAGTTAATGCTAGAAGAACAAAAATCGATATTTTATGTATTAGTGAGACATGGCTGTATCCTTATATAAGTGATACTTTTATTCATATACCTGAGTATAATATATATCGTGAGGATCATGGTCGAGGTGGAGGTGTATGTTTGTTTATAAGGAATTATTTGAAAGTCACCGAGCTGAAATTTGGATCGAAAAACAGGAGGGAGTGGAAGATAAGTGGGTCTCCGTCCAACATCGAAAATTTCCCTCTATTATTGTTGGGTGCGTGTACCGCCATCCTAAAGCTGCTGTTACCTCTTTTAACTATATTTCAGACGTCTTTAAGGAGGTAATTTTACGCAATAAGCCTGTTTTCATTTACGGGGATTTTAATGATGATCTGTTAAAAAAGGAGAACAAACTGGGTAAGCTAATTAAAAACTTAAGATTTGACCAGATTGTAGATAAACCCACACGAATCACTTCTACCTCAGCATCCCTTATCGATCTAGTCATTACAAATGCTAAATATATGATAACAAAATCAGAGGTAACCCCTAGCTCAATAGCAGATCACGAGATATTTTAACTTTGCTGAACGTTCGTAAACCGAAAGGCAAACTATTTTTAAAACTTTTAGGTGCTTGAAAAATTACTCTCAAGAAACTCTTTGCTCTCTTCTTATGAATAATGTTCCCATATTGAATCAAATTTTAAGTACCGATAACGTAGGTAAGCAAGTAGAAATTTTAACCAATGTTTTCACATCCTGTGTAGATATGTGCGCACCGGTGGTTACTAGAGAAGTAACTCGTCCCCCTGCCCCTTGGATTTCTGATACTATAAAAGAGACGATAATGGTAAGAGATAACGTGAAAAAAAAACTAAAAAATCAAAGAGAAAATATTCAGCTTAGAGAAACTCATAAGGAACTGAAGAAAAAGGTAAACTCGATGTTAACTGATGGTAGAAAACAGTACTACAAACAAGAATTTAAAAATGCTAAAGGTGACATGGCTGCTACGTGGAAGATCACTAATAATATGCTTTTCAATGGAATAAACAGCGATACGAATAAGCTGAATTGTGATGCCAAAGATGTTTTGCAACGTAAAGCTGAAGAGTTTAACGAATTCTTCGCAGAAGTGGGGAGAAAGACCTTTGAAAAAACACAGGAAGAACTGCATAACCGCATGCCTTTGGAAACAGACCCTATTATCCCTCACAGTAGAGTCGATAGTTTTTAAACCAAGGCCAGTGGACTGTACACAGTAATCTTAGTCATTAATGATTTGAAAGAAACTAACGCCTTTGGATCTGATGGTATTTGTTTACGTTTCATTAGAGATGGTTTATATGTTTATTGCTTTTACCTGACGATTATTATCAATACATCAGTTGTTACTTATTCATATCCAGACATATGGAAAATTTCCCATGTCGTTCCGCTCTTCAAAAGCGGGGATGCCGACGATATCTCAAATTACCGTCCCATTTCCTTGCTACCTATTCTATCGAAGTACTTGAAAAAATTATTGCAAATCAGTTAACTGAATTTTTAGAGGAAAATAAACTAATCTCTTTAAGCCAACATGGATTCCGACCAAAATTGTCTACTGAAACAGCCCTGTTAAAATTATCTGACAAGATTTATGAAAATATAGACAACAAAAAAGTTTCCTTACTTTTATTACTAGATTTATCTAAGGCTTTTGATAGCGTGAATGGTGCCATATTATTGGAGAAATGTGCGTTGATGAATATTGATCAGAGGTGGTTTAAGAGCTACCTTGAGAATAGGTTTCAGTCCGTCAGGCTAAATGGTACTGTATCATCGAAGAAAAATATTCAATTCGGAGTACCTCAGGGATCAATTCTCGGGCCTATACTTTTCATGGTATATGTTAATGATCTCGTGAGATCAATACCTGGCTGTTTTATAGTTCAATATGCTGATGACACACAAATACTAATAGAAGGTGACATTAAGGATATAGCCGACATGATTTGTAAGGCAGAAGACATTCTAAACAGAGCTAAAG
The DNA here is from genome assembly GCF_015104395.2 of Macrobrachium nipponense. NCBI lineage: Eukaryota > Metazoa > Arthropoda > Malacostraca > Decapoda > Palaemonidae > Macrobrachium > Macrobrachium nipponense. The sequence continues at coordinate 54,863,648 of NC_087208.1, forward strand.
ATTACTTTTTGAGAAATGGCTTACTTCTAAATGAGAAAAAGACACAGTTTATCATTATTGGATCCAGGCAATATGTGTCAGATATTGGAGATGAGGTACAGATAAATTTTAATGGAAATATAATTAAGCCAATGACGACTGTGAAAAATTTAGGTGTTCAGTTCGATCGGTACATGAACTTTGACTGTCACATAGACGAAATGTATAAAAAGGTAATGGGTACTCTTATATACTTAAAATAGAGTAAAAGATCATTTTAAGTTCAGTTACTCGCAAGATAGTCGTCCAGTCACTAGCTTTAAGTTATATAAAATATTGCTTAAAAGTTTGGGGATGTACTAACAAATCACAGCTACAAAGAGTACAAAAGCTGCAGAACTTTGCAGCAAGAGTGGCTGTTGGCAACGTTAGAAAGTTTGAACATGTAACTCCACATTTAAAGGAATTGGAATGGTTGAAAATAAGAGACCAGTATACTCTTGACATGTGCATTATGGTATATAAAGCTTTAAATAATAAAATTCCAGATTGGTTATACAGTTTCCCACCAGTATCTTTATTCAGTAATGTCACTACACGCCAAAGGGATGATTTGTATGTTGCAAGACATAAAACTAGTATTGGCTCACGGCAAATCAGAGTCCGAGGTCCAGTGTTGTATAATGAACAGCCACGTGAAATAAAAGAAGCTGGCTCTGTGTCTATTTTCAAGTCAAAACTAAGGAGTTTACTTTTAACAGAGTCTTAATTGTTCTTTTAATTATTATTACTTTGTTCTTAGATTTTGATCTGGCTTATTTTTATATGTTTTACTAACTGATACTGCATTGTAGTTCTTAAATCCAGGTATCCTAATTCAACATGGGTTCTGAGTCTGTACATATTTGCTAAGACTTATTTATTGAAAATTTTATGACTATCTGATTTTTACTACATATCCTATCTTTTTAGAACTGTCTTCGTTTTGTATTGCCTGTACGTATTTTTTATATACTTATTTATTGATAATTTATGACTATTAGATTTCTATTTGAAGCTCATTTTACCTATGATTGTCTATTTTTATACATAGTTTCAAATAGTTTCCTATGGTATTTATGTTATTGTTATTTTACTGATTTTGATATTCTTAACCTATACCAAGTTTTATGTAAGAGTTAAATTCAAAATGTTTTATACTGATATGGCTACTTATGTAGAATACCCAATGTACAATTGGAAATAAAGGATTATTATTATTATTATTATTATTACTCTCTCTCTCTCTCCTATTTCATATCTTGAGTACCTTCCCTCATATCTCTGTCTCTCTTCGTCTCCTTCCTATTTCATGCGTTCACTGTCTTCTCTCCCGCCCCCCCCCCTCTCTCTCTCTCCCCTATTCCATGTCTTCAACGTAATTTTCCGGTTCCTACGTCTTCAACAGAACTTGCATCCTGTTGCGAAAATTTAAAAGTGTTTCACTAGAGCTTCTTCTTTGAAGCGTATCCATTCATTTGGTACAGTATATATATATATATATATATATAATATATATATATATATATATTATATATATAGATAATATATAGATCTATATATATCTTAATATAGAGGCGAGCTTATACGCGGCTGGATTGGAAAAAGAAATATAGAAATAATCTCTCACACATCTTTAGATAGTAACTCAGGAAAATAGGTAGGTCCATTCAGTTTGTCGTAGTTCCTCGAGAAGGAGGTAATTTCGTAAAATGTGTTAACTGGAGTGTATTATATACACCATATTTAGTTTTCTGTAGAAGAGAACTATTATGACGGCTTTGTCTGTGCGTCCTCAGATCTAAAATAAAACGACTGAGGCTAGTGGGATTCAAATTGGTACTTTAAACATCCACTCTCCAATGAACAAACATCAGGCCAAATTGCAACCCTCTAACCTCAGTAGTTTTCATTTTATTTAAGGTTAAAGTCAGCCCTGGATCGTGCATCTAGCAGCGCTTTCCGGAGGCATGGGACTCACCCTCACTCTACCGTATCCGGTCATAGCTGATGGTTTTATTTACATCATTATGCGTCGTACAGAAAACTCGATTGTGACCGAAGAGTCTTCGGCACATTTTTTTTTTACTTTTTTTTTTCGTTCAGTCAAAAAATTATAATAATAAAACTATTTCCAGGATGATTGACTGGCCAGTGATTTTAATTCCACGCTGTTCAGTAGTTCGTGGCTTTACATGGCGTTGGCTGTCTGTCAAATCCCTCGGAGATTATTATTTTTTTTATTTATTTATTTCGGATAATGGGGTGGCTGTGGCTGTGAGGACTTTGATAATGCCCTCGACGTGTTACTGAGGAGAGTGGGTATTGTAAATGCTTTGAATAAACCATGGAATAGCATGATTGTTTAAGTTTCTGTTGTTTATCATCAATTTTCACCGCGTCTCAGTTGCACAGTAAGTGGTGAAGTATATTTTCCCATAATCACGACAGAGGACCTCGCTACGAGAAAGGCTTTATATAATGGCTATGATGAATTTCATTGCATATTCAAATGTAGTACAGTGATATTCAGGGAAAATCGATATCGTTGTCCGTATACCTCAGTTGATAACTACTTGATACTACTTGATTTAAATAAGTGGTGTCCTCATTGCCCTGCTCACAGCATTGGATTCGACCCACCGCAGTCGACTGATTATCAGGCCAACATGGGTTCTGTTGTTTTTTTACAGAATGCAGACATGGAATAATATATATATATATATA
>NC_087208.1:54868892-54873892 GCF_015104395.2 Macrobrachium nipponense
CCTGCCGACGCCTCTCTCTCCCATTTGCATGACGGCGAATCGCCCAGCCCGCTAATGACCAACCCCACCCACCCCCTCCCTACCCCACAACCCCGTTCATCAAGGTCGCCCGTCATTTTCTCTCCACAGATCAGCTGACTGATGATGATGATGATGATACGTTTCGTGTGTCGGGGGCTTTTTTGAACTCTCCAATTCATTGTTAGTTTTCCGTGAAAGAAAACTGCTGAGATGGCAATTTTCCTGTTCGCCCTCAGATCTTCAAAACGGCTGAGGCTAGAGGGCTGCAAATTGGCATGTTGATCATCCACCCTCCAGTCATCGAACGTACCAAATTGCAGCCCTCTAGCCTCAGTACTGTTGGTAGTTTTAGTAGTTTGTAGTCTTACTCCGCGAGTAAGCGAAAACATTGGAGAAGTCAGTGTAATGTAATGGAATATTTGTAAGTATCGCCAAGCTGAATTTTCTCTTTAAAGAAAAGTAGTGGAACTTATTTAAGGCAGAAATGAAATCATTTAAATTCAATTTTGCCACACTGAATGCCCTCTTTAAAATCTTAAATTCAGTTTTACCAAATTGAATATTCTCTTTAATTCTTTAAATTTCAAAATTCAAATTTGCCGCTAATTTTATCTTTGAAATTTTAAATTCGGTTTTGCCACACTGAATTTTCAATTTAGAAGTTTAAATTCAATTTTGTCAAATTGAATTTTCTCTTTAACATTTTAAATTCGGTTTTTCCAAATTGATTTTTCTCTTTAAAATTTTAAATTCAATTTTACCAAATCGAATTTTATCTTTACAAGTTTAAATTCAATTTTGCCACACTGAATTTTTTCTTTAAAATTTTACATTCAATTTTGCCCCACTGAATTTTCTCATTAAAATTTTAAATTCAATTTGGCCACATTGAATTTTTTCATTAAAATTTCCTACCAAAGAAAAGCATTAGGGGGGTTTATGTTCGGGGTCAATAAATTCCCTTGCTTTAAATTATTTGCGAAACGTATATAATTAGAATGATTTCCGTTGGGATTATTGAAGCGAACGTTGTAATCGACGATAGAGATTGAACTGTGTTGTCGGTCAGCTGAAGCCAGTGTTTGTTTGCGTGGCTATTTTCGCATTAATCGACCCAAACAGACGTTATTTCCATAATGATTGGAGACTGATTATATCTTCTCGCTATTAGCTGTTGATCCACGCGACCTATAAATGTGTGTAAGTATATACTATATATAATTTTTTCTTTTTCCTTCCATCGAGCAGTAATTGTTACGACATCGTCAAGCAAAGTTTGCGTTGCTCAGTCACACATTTCGTTGTCAATGAGCGTGCTGATTGCAATGTTTAGTAGTGTTTTGCAAGGGAGTGGGCGGGGAGGGGGCGCTGTGGGGTTGGGTGGATATTACTCGCTCCATCGACATTCACTTTCCATTTCGTGTCTTCGTGTACTACTATTACCTGCGGTATTACTCACAGTCTTGATTATGCAGGCGAGGTGCGTATGAAAATTTAGAGAATGCGTATGTTAATTGCGTATGTATGAAGATAAAAGGCCCATAAATATCGTATGTGTTATATAGATAGATAGATAATGACCTCGTGTTTGAGAATATCTTAAAATCCACGTGAGAAGGTTTATTCTACATTTTCGTTAATTTTTTCCAACTGTTTACCAAATGCTGGAAAGCAGCTTAGTAATTCTCGTCATTTGCCGGAAAGAGAGAGAGAGAGAGAGAGAGAGACCTTACCTTACCTTACCTTACCTTACCTTACAGACCTTACATCTTGTTCGGGTTGCCCCAGGTCCCTCAGTGTGAGGCACCTCTAATGTCTACCAGAGAGTTGCTAGTACATCTTCCGGTATATTTTGCATCTTCCAATCTTGGATGGTCTGGGATGCAGTTTAGATATTTGTCGAGCTTATTCTTAAACACATCTACGCTCACTCCTGATATATTCCTCAGATGAGCTGGCAACGCATTGAATAGACGCTGCATTATCGATGCTGGTGCGTAGTGGATTAATGTCCTGTGTGCTTTCCTTATTTTTCCTGGTATAGTTTTGGGCACTATTAATCTACCTCTGCTTGCTCTTTCTGATATTTTTAGTTCCATGATATTTTCTGCTATTCCTTCTATCTGTTTCCATGCTGAATTATCATGTAGCGTTTTCTCTTCTCCTTTCTATACTATATAATTTTAAGAATTGTAGTCTTTCCCAGTAGTCTAGGTCCTTAACTTCTTCTATTCTAGCTGTAAAGGACCTTTTGTACACTCTCTATTTGTGCAATATCCTTTTGATAGTGTGGGTACCATATCATATTGCAATATTCAAGTGGACTACGAACATATGTTTTATAAAGCATAATCATGTGTTCAGCTTTTCTTGTTTTGAAGTGCCGTAACAACATTCCCATTTTTGCTTTACATTTTGCCAACAGAGTTGCTATTTGATCATTGCATAACATGTTTCCTATTCATCATCACACCAAGGTCTTTAACTGCTTCCTTATTTGTGATGGTCTCATTATTAGTCCCTTATATGCATATATTTTCTTTCTTTCTCTGTCTCCATAATTTATTGATTCAAATTTATCAGAGTTAAATACCATCCTATTTACCTCTGCCCAATCATATACTTTGTTAAGGTCTCTTTGTAGAGCGTTCCTATTTCTTCATCACAAGTAATTTCTCTACTTATTCTTGTGTCATCTGCGAACTACTCTACTACCGAATCCTTCACATTATTGTCTATGTCTTCAATCATAATAACAAACAGTATTGCAGCTAACACCGTACCTTGCGGCACACCGGATATTACCTTGACTTCATCCGATTTCTCGTCGTTTGCAATAACTATCTGTTTTCTGTTGTGTAAAAATTCTTTTAACCATCTTCCTACTTTATCCACGATATTGTGTTTTCTAATTTTCTTCGCTAATATATTATGGTCTACTTTATCAAAGCTTTTGCAAAGTCTAAATAAACCACATCTGTTTTCATTTCTGCTTTTCATATTTTTGATATGTTCTCACGGTGACTAACAGTTGGGTTGTGTACTTTTTTCCGGGTACGAAACCATGTTGTCCTTTATTAAACAAATTATTTTTTATTAAATGTGTCATAATATTTTTCTTCATTACCCTTTCATACACTTTCATAATATGTGATGTTAGACTCACAGGCCTATAATTCTTGCCTCTAGTCTTGATCCACTTTTGAAAGTAGGGGTAATATATGCTAATTTGTGCTCCTCATAAATCTTGCCTGTATCTACACTTTGTCTTAATAATATTGCAAGTGGCTTTGCGATAGAATGAACTACTTTCTTTAACAAAAATAGCAGGAATTCCATCAGGCCTGCAGCAGCTCCATTTTAATTTCATTAATAGCCTGCACAATATCAGCTTCATTAATATCTATGTCAGCTAAATATTCACTATTTCATCCCTTACTTCTATATCATTATCTTCATTATCTATTCTAGGGGTGAATTCTCTCTTATATCGTTCTGCCAGTATGTTGCAAATTTCCTTTTTTCATTCGTTAATCTCCCTTCAATTCTCAGAGGGCCTATTTCTATTCTTCTTTTATTCATCTTCTTCGCATATGAGTATAATAGCTTGGGGTTTTGCTTGATATTTAATAGGGTTTTTTCTTCCAAGCCCGTGTTTTTCATTTTCTTTTGATTGTATAATCTTTTGTTCTGCATTTTCTATCTTACTTTTTAGTTCTATAACTTTCCATGCATTTTTTTTCTTTTGCAAGACCTTTTTTCCACTTTCTGATTTTCTGGAACAAGATCCTTCTGTCTCTTGGTATGCATGAATGATGTTTACTTTTCTTCTTCGGTTATATTTTTTCCACTATTTTCTCCATATATATATAACTCCGTATTTACCCTTATGTCATCACTTACGAAAATGTTATCCCAATCTTTGTTTAATTCTTCATTAATTTCTGACCATTTTATATTTTTACTGTAGAAGTTGTATTTTCCATATCCTTCCCACTTTTTCATTTCTTGCTTATCTCTATTTTCACTTGCTTTGGATGAACTGTTAATTCTATGACATTATGGTCTGAAATATTCGCATTATAAACTATTATTTCTTTAACATAATTCATCTCGTTCACAAATACTAGGTCTAAAGTATTTTCCTTTCTTGTTGGCAGGTGATTTATTTGTTTGAATGTTGTATTCTGTAGCTATCTAATAGCTTTTCAAATTGCCTCTTATCTCTGCAACTACTGTTACTCTCTTTTTTATATGTATAAGTACAACCACAATCTCCTATTCGTTCTTCATTCTACGAAAGGAAAGTTGAAGTCACCAGATAGGAGAATAGTCCGTCCTTGTGATTTCTACATATATCATCCATTTTTCAATTATTAAGTCAAACTCTTTAGTATTAGGAGGTCTATATATTACTATGTTCATCAATTTTCAGATTCAATTCTACCGCTATTAGTTCACATTCTGAGTTACTATATTTCTCATATATTTTTCCTTGTTTTTTGTCTTTCCCATATATTGCGGTTCCCCCTTGATTCCTATTTTTTCTATCTGATCTATAAGTTTGGAACCCTTTATTTGATCATCATTCCCAGTCTCTTGGGAATACCAGGTTTCACTTATATTCATATCTATTTTTCTTTTCATTTTGGGTTAGTTCTTCTAAGTACTCTATTTTTCTTTTTGAGTTACTCGTAACTAAACCCTGCGCATTCATCACTATGATGGTTTGCGTGTTTTCTCCTTCATTTAATACTGGTAGTAATAAGGATTTCCCATGTCTCTTTCCTGTTCTGGTATGTTGTTCTTTTTTTCATTTCCAGAAATTCTGACATTAAAAAATCCAACTTTTCCATAATATTTGATCTTCCTTCATCATAATTATTCATTTTGTGTCTGATCTGCAATTTTTCTCCGTTTCTGCAATATCCTCTTGCATAATAAATACAGTTATTATCTCTTGAGTAGAATTTCGGAGC
>NC_087208.1:54878892-54926392 GCF_015104395.2 Macrobrachium nipponense
GAGGTTCGTGTTCTCAGTAATAATAATAATAATAATAATAATAATAATAATAATAATAATAAAGGTATATTATTATTTGGATATAAACCTAAAAACTCTGTAATGGAACTTTGGAAACGTTTTCCTGTTGTGAAATATACGTTTGACCGAAACAGAATTTGCATGTTTTAAATAGCTCGAACCAGACCAGTGAATTTAATCCTTTGATATCGAGAATTATTTTCCATATTTTGGGACGAAATGGTTTTACTTTCTTAATACCGAAATGTTTGGAGTTGCAAATGTGTTGGCTCGGTTGGGGGTTAGTGCCGTCAGTGCACCTCATGTGGTGCACTGCAGGCATTACTTAAGGTTCTTTGCAGGGCCCCTTCGGCCGCTAGCTGCAACCCCTTTTTTGTTCCTTTTACCGCACCTCCTTTCATATTATCTTTCTTCCAACTTTTGCTGTCAAATTCCCTTTCAGCGCTGAATGACCTCATAGGTACCAGCGTTTGGCCTTTGCCCTAAACTGTATATTCAATTCAATTAAAATGTGTTGGTTTGGATATCGAAGTTTTTGGGATGGAAGTCTTGAGAGAGTGATCGGACCTCCATCTTACTCGGGGCGCATGCTAAAATCTACGGTCAAATAGTGTTGTTTCATCAACGAAAATTAAAATGAATACTCTATATTTTATTAGAAATAATTGTTCTGTATTGTTTAACATTATTTATTTTCTACATTTTCATTCTAATCAATAAAACATAAATATCCTATCCTAAATTTCCTGTATCTTTAACTCAACACTTATCCAGACCTATTTAGGCTTTCCTATCCGTACCCCAAATAAACAATAACAGCGAGAATAACAACAACAACAGCAACAACAACAAAGTAGTTAGCAGTCTTACTCCCCGAGTGAGCGAAAAAAAAATGTAAGAAATGACTTGGAGGCTGGAGAGGTCTCGAGTTGGTATGAGTGAGTCTTTTGTTTTTCCCACCTCGAGTTTCTTCTCCTCTTCTCCTTCTCCTTCCGATTTCCTCGAAGTATTGACGTAATATTGACGTGCAGTGATTGATTGGAGTGTCCCAGTGCGAGACACGTCATGTTGGTGGGCAGTATTTGGAATTGTCGTGACGTTATTCGTCTGTATTTCCGCGTATGTATTGGTTTTGTTCTCCTGTTTAATGTTTCTTTTTCGCGCAAATTCCCTTTGTTATTCTTTGGTTTTGTTCCTCTGTTTACTGTATTTTTTTCTTATGAATTCTCTTCAACGTTAGTTTCTGACTGAGTAAATATTTTTTTTCTTGTAAATTCTCTTACGTTCTTTTCTATGTAAATATTTTTTTTTATAAATTCTCTTCTACGTTCGTTTCTATGTAAATATGTTTTTTCTTATAAAAGATTCTCTTTTACGCTCGTTTCTCACTAAGTAAATATTTTTTCTTATAAAATTCTCTTTTACGTTCGTCTCTGACTATGTAAATATTTTTTTCATATTTCTCTTTTACGTTCGTCTCTGACTATGTAAATATTTTTTTCATATTTCCGTTTTACGTTCATTTCTGACTGTGTAAATATTTTTTCTTGTAAATTCTCTTTTACGTTCATTTCTGGCTATGTATATATTTTATTTTCTGATAAAAGATTCTCTTTTATGTTCATTTCTGACTATTTAAAAATTGCATTGGTAGATTAACTAGACTCCTCTCTTGCTTCTTATTATTTTTCCCCCATTTTCGTACTACGAAACCGATTTGGCCGCAAGAATTACGATAAAACGAAGAAAAACAAAAACAAAATAAGCAGTTTTGTTTATCTCATGTCTTGCATTTTATTATGTTTTTCCCAATTCCGTATTCCGTAACCGATTTGGCCATTTGAACAACAAAACTTTTGACAAAAAAAAAATTATTTTTTTTATTTCTTAGTTTATTTATTTATTTATTTACTTATTTTGCTGAAACCACTGGTACGGAATGAGTATGCGATGCGTACAAAATTGTCCCTTATGAGATTTGTTAAGCCTTTTATCTTTTTTATTTTTCATTATTATTTTATTATTATTATTATTTATTGATTTATTTTTTATTTTTTATTTTTTTTGCTGAACTACTGGTACGGAATGCGTATGGGATGCGTACAAAATTGCCCTTTATGAGATTTGTCAAGCCCTTCATAGCGTGACAGACAATTTCTGTTCTTGGCGTCAAATTGCGTAATTGACTTGGCTGTAAGGGTACCATGAGATCAATGGAAGAAAAAAAAGCATTCCGTAGGGATTCTCTCTCTCTCTCTCTCTCTCTCTCTCTCTCTCTCTCTCTCTCTCTCTCTCTCAATACGCACTAGATGTGTCAACACAAAATGTAACATTTAGGTACAGTAATGTGAAAAACCTAGGTAGTTAATGCAAAGCAAATTTAAGAGGCAGATGAAGATTTATACTTTGCATCCTTTTATTGCATTTCTCTCTCTCTCTCTCTCTCTCTCTCTCTCTCTCTCTCTCCTCTCTCTCTCTCAAGCAGTTGCATCTACAGGGAGAGTTGCGACCAGTCACACTGTAGAATACCAGCGTAGAAAGTTCTCTCAAGGATTATCATTGGAAGTCGTTTTCTATTGATATCGAGCGTGAAGTTGGTTGGGTTATTTACTTGGGTTGTTTACTTCCGACATTTCCGCCGCCTGTTGCTATAACTGTTGCGAATTCCATTGCGTCTGCCTTTCCTAGGAGTATTTTTTTATTTTCCCCTTTCGTAATTGCTGTTACGAGTGTTCCTCTATAAGTGTGGTATAATTGCGCTCTCTCAGCTGCGCTGGTTGGATACCTTCAAATTTGTTGGTTGCACACCGTCCACTATATTTGCTGTGTTTGTTGCATACCTTGCACTGTGTTTGTTATGCACCTTCAACTGTGTTTGTTGTGTTTGTTGCATACCTAGCACTGTTTGTTGTACACCATCAACTATATTTGTCGTGTTTGTTGCATACCTTGTTCTGTGTTTGTTGTACACCGTCAACTGTGTTTCTTTTACACCGTCAACTATGTTCGTTTGTGTTTGTTGCATACCTTGCACTGTGTTTGTTATATCTTTAACTGTGTTTGTTGTATCCTACACATGCATATGTTGTACGTCATCACCTTGTGCTTGTTTCCGGAATTCGTCACATGTGTAGTGTTTTTTTTTTTTTGGCGTTTTTCACGATGGAGTTAGTCATCAATTTAATGGTGTCGCTTTTAATTTAACCTTTGTGCTGTTGATTTTGTTTTCTAATAACTGCTTTCTTCTTTATTGTACTCCTGGAAACAGTGCACATAGTGAGAGAAATGTGATGGACTCCTAAGGAGGCAGGATGCAACCCGGAACCCCACACTACTCTCAGTCGAATGGGATGATTGAATTAAACCAAAATAATAATAATAATAATAATAATAATAATAATAATAATAATAATAATAATAATAATAATAATAATAATAATAATATCCTGTTTAGGCCAAATTATTATAGGTCCACCCAGTCTCAACGTTCGGAATCGGAAATAGTTTTAGCCCCCTTGAACAACACAGCCAGTTTAAAATCGACTTCATTACATAACCAGGACAAATAGCATGATTGTAATACGGAAATAATGTTCTTCATATTTAAATAAAATTTGCGTCCGTGGTTGGTGTACAGTTAACATCCCGTGTGTGGTGTGTTTATGTGTGTTTGTTTGTCTGTGTGTGTTTGGCAGGGGTGTAAACAGCGTTATTTGTAAAGCATTTACATAACTGGATGGGAATTTAAGGCCAGATATTTTCTGGTGTGAGTCACAAGTCACAAATGCTTATTCAGCGTGCTATTTTTAGCGTTGCTTATTTCTTGCGTTTTTCCCCTTCCTTGATAAAGAAACTTTATAAATGAAAGTTTAAATATTATGTCAGTTTATCATGTAAAGCCCAACCATTTCCTTTATAAACTTTATAAATGAAACTTTAAGTGTTACGTGAATTTAATCTGTAAAACCAAAAATTTCCTTTGTAAACTTTATAACCCAACCATTTCCTTTATAAACTTCATAAATGAAATTTTAAGTGTTACGTCAATTTATCCTGTAAAGCCCGACCATTTCCTTTATAAAGTTTATAAATGAAATTTTAAGTATGACGTCAATTTATCCTGTAAAGCCCGACCATTTCCTTTATAAAGTTTATAAATGAAATTTTAAGTATGACGTCAATTTATCATGTAAAGCCCGACCATTTCCTTTATAAAGTTTATAAATGAAATTTTAAGTATTACGTCAATTTATCCTTGAAAACCCAACAATAACTCTTTTTATCTTGATCAAAGCATCGATATCACACTGAGCAAATTGCAACGCAGCGGCTGTGAAACCGACTACGACTTGAGTTAAGAAAAATTTTCGACGGAGTTTTTAACATTTACCTAAATATATCACGTGAAACCCAACTATTTTTCTTATCTTTTAAATGGCATATTAATATCAGCCATTGGTTCCCTCCAGGAATAGACTTCCTGGTGTTTGTTGGTTTCGGTTTGTTGTTTGTTCAGGGAAGATCATTTGTTTACTAGAGGGCTGCTGTCATAAACCAGGTTGTAATTATGCGGCGTTATTCGTACGTTTGGACACGTGTTATTTCTGTACATGTATCAGTAACGCCTATACGTACGTGCTTGCTGGAATAATATACATGGTTATATATATATATATATATATATATATATATATATATATATATATATTATATATGTAACGGCCAACATTTTAAACAAAATGACACTCATAAACCAAGAAATAATAATGTATAATATATATGGTATAGATAAATACATATATATACATATATATGTATGTATATGTATACAGATAAATATACATAAAATAACCTACATGATACACACACATATTCATTTTAACACGTCCGTAGCAGGCACCACTTACGAAACATTACATACATTTTAACCTTCAATGCTCAAGTAATGCAAACCATTAAGTTGTAAATAGCCAGAAATGGCTGGTGAATCAGTCGCTTCCTGTTCAGTCGCGAGCGCCTGGTAACGTACTTATTATTATTATAGGTACGTGAATTAAATGGAATACAGTTAAATTACATTAATAGCCGACGCACCTGTCTGTACATAACGGTTAATATCAATACCGTCGGCAGGTATACAGGTGTTCAATTTCGGGAATGGATTGACTTTGTTTCCCAAATTGGTGTGAGAGGAATGTGCTTGTTTTTTAAATGGTGAAGTTTTCTTCTAATTTTTTTTTTTTAATGGTGGAGTTTCCTCTGTATTTTTTTTAGTGGTGAAGTTTCGTCCGTTTTTTTAATGGTGAAGTTTCGTCCGTTTTTTATTTTTAATGGTGAAGTTTCGTCCGTTTTTTTAATGGTGAAATGTGTTTTTTTTTAATGGTGAAGTTCGTGTGCTTTTTTTTTTTTATGAATTTTCGTCTTTTTTTATTGTGAAGTTTCGTGTTTTTATTTTAGTGGTGAAGTTTCGTCTGTTTTTTTTTTCAATGGCGAAGTTTCGTCCGTTCTTTTTTAATGGTGAAACGTGTTTTTTTTATGAAGTTTCGTGTGTTTTTTAATGAATTTTCGTCTGTTTTTTTTTTCTTTGTTGTGAAGTTTCGTGTTTTTTTAATGGTTAAGTTTCGTCTTTTTTTTATGAATATTCGTCTGTTTTTTTTTTTTATTGTGAAGTTTCGTGTTTTTTATAAAGGTTAAATTTCGTCTGTTTTTTTTAAGGTTATTGGTAAAGTGTTTAATCTTCCTTAGATATCTCGGAGTGGAGTATGTTATCTGAGATATTGACAGTACCCACAACAAAATGATGTAAATATTAAAGCATAAATAACTGGAGTCAACGCATAACTAACTCTAGTATTTTCTGCCTGTTGAAAAACATACTATAGTAGATTCACATCAACCGTGCATCTGGTGTCTAGGCCAGTCCCTTACGACGCTCCTGACTGGCTGTTGATAAAAATCTAATCACGGGCTGGAAACTCTCAGTCTCTCTCGAGAGAGTTCACATAGGCAGGATGTCCGTATGTTCCACTTATCCTGAGGGATACGACTTTCAAAAGTATTCCTCAGGAGAGGTGGGACATGCATCCTGCCCATGTGAACTCTTGAGAAAGACTGAGAGTTTCCAACCCTGTGATTGGCTTATCAACAGCCAATCAGGAGCGTCGGAAGGGACTGGCCCAGACACCAGATGCACGCTTGGTGTGAGTCTACTATAGTCGAGTGATCATTCATACACACCTAAAAAATCATAGGTCTCAAAATATAAAAAATCATGAGGAATGTCTTCGGCGGACTGATCGTAAAGAATTCCGTGGGGGGTGGGGGGGGGGGTGGCGGTTAGTGCCGCTAGTACACCGCTTGCAGTGCGCTGTAGGCATTACTTGAGGTTCTTTGCAGCGTCCCTTCGGCCCGTATAGCTGCAACCCCCTTTCGTTCCTTTTTTTACCGTACCTCCGTTCATATTCTCTTTCTTCCATCTGATTTGTCCTCGATTCAGAGTGCAACTGCTTTGAGGTTTTCCTCCTGTAACACTTTTTAAACCTTTATTTACAGTCAATTTCCGGTTCACTGATGAATGACATCGTAGGTCCCAGGACTTGGCCACTGGCCCAAATTCTATATTTTGCGGGATGGCAGTGAAGTTCCTCATTGCTGAATGACCTTATCGCGTGCAGGTCCCAGGACTTAGCCACTGGCCCAAATTTTATACTCTGCTGACGAGCAGAGAAGTACTATACCTCAAGTTTGTTATGACAGGCTTAATCATCTGCCTTCCATAAGACATTCGACGGCTTGAATGCAAAGTCCGGGATGTGTTGATGAGGGTAATCTCTCAAACGAGTTCCCTCTTTAATGGAAAAGTAACATTCTATTCCAATTTTAAGGAATGATGGACATGTGAAGGAATGACGGACGTCTGGCTGATCGAAAAATCATGTCATCGTGATTCAGATCACGACGAGAGTGACCAGCTGGCAACTGCCCCCTTTTTTTCTATCTCTCCTTTAGAGAAATGATTTGGAATAGAATACAAAATTTAGACCAAAGGCCAAGCAAGCGCTGCTGGGATCTTATGATGAGGTCGTTCAGCGCAGAAAGGGAAATTAAGAGTAAAGGTGGTTTTAAAGGAGTAACAGGAGGAAAACCTTAAAGCAGTTGCACTATTAATTGTTAGGAGATGGTTAAGGAAAGTCAGGTGGAAGAAAAGAATATGAAAGGAGGTCCAGTAAAAGGAATGAAAGGGGTTGCAGCTAGGGGCTGTTAGAAGCTGCAGGAGGCCTTAAGTAATGCCTACAGTGCACCGCATCAGTTGAGCTGACGTCACTATCCTTTTACGAGGGTAGAAATAATTTATTTGTATCTGTGTATATACAAAGAAAACGAAAATTGGTCGACTTTCCCTTCCGAGTTATTCCCTCGACCGGATATTCAACTCTGGAGCGACCTTGCCGTCCAGAACCGTCCTCTGGATTCCATGAACTGGAACAATGTCAAATCATAGGTTCTTGGTTCCTCTCCCCTCCCCCACCATAAGGGCAAATCCTTCCCTCCCCTGAATTGAACCCTACCTCCCCCATGGTCTTTTGCAATAATCCTGTCGGGCCAACCCAAGGATTTCAGTCATTTGCCTGTATATTTTCCGAAACCGCGGAACATTTTAGATTTTTTCTGTTACCGGTCATTGCATCTCTCTCTCTCTCTCTCTCCCCCCTCTTCCTTCTCTTCCTCTCTCTCTCTCTCTCTCTCTTCTCTCTCTCTCTCTCTCTCTCTCTCGTCCTGCTTTATATTCATGCCCTTTGTCTTTCTTGCTTTGTGGCAGCCCCTCCTTCATTCTTTTACCTTCTGCCCCCCTCCCTCCCTCCCTCCCTCCCCCTCCCCACCCTCCCTCCCTCCCTCCCCTTCCCCTCTCCTCTCCTCCCTCCCTCCCTCCCCTCCTCCTCCCCTCCCCTCCTCCTCCCCTCCTTCCCACTATTGAAGCACTGTGCTGGGCATAAGTACTTTGTCACTGAAACTGGATTCAAGACGAGAATTGTGAACTATTTTTTTTATTATTATTTTCTTATTTCTTTTGTTAATGCCTTATGCTTCCATAGAGACTTCTCTTCTGTACTTATTCTTTATTTATTCACCACCATTATTATTATTATTATTTTTTTATTCATTTTAATTTTTTTTGGTCTATCACAGTCCTCAAATTCGACTGGGTGGTATTTATAGTGTGGGTTCCGGGTTGCATCCTGCCTCCTTAGGAGTCCATCACTTTTCTCAATATGTGCGCCCTTTGCAGGATCACACTCTTCTGCATGAGTCCTGGAGCTCTTCAACCTCTAGTTTTTCCAGATTCCTTTTCAGGGATCTCGGGATCGTGCCTAATGTTCCTATGATTATGGGTACAATTTCCACAGACATATCCCATATCCTTCTTATTTCTATTTTCAGGTCTTGATACTTATCCATTTTTTCCCTCTCTTTCTCTTCAACTCTGGTGTCCCATGGTACTGCGTCATCAATGAGTGATACTTTCTTCTTGACTTTGTCAATCAACGTCACGTCTGGTCTATTTGCACGTATCACCCTATCTGCTCAGATACCATAGTCCCAGAGGATCTTTGCCTGATCGTTTTCTATCATTCCTTCAGGTTGGTGCTCGCACCATTTATTACTGCAAGGTAGCTGGTGTTTCTTGCATAGGCTCCAGTGGAGGGCTTTTGCCACTGAATCATGCCTCTTTTTGTGCTGGTTCTGTGCAAGTGCCAGACATTCGCTTGCTATGTGGTTTATGGTTTCATTTTTCGTATTGCACTTCCTACATATGGGAGATATGATATATTCATCTATCATACTTTGAACATGTTTAGTTCTTAGGGCCTGATCTTGTGCCGCTGTTATCATTCCTTCAGTTTCCTTCTTGAGCTCTCCCCTCTGTAGCCATTGCCATGTGTCATCGCTGGCTAGTTCTTTAGTCTGTCTCCTGTATTGTCCGTGCATTGGTTTGTTGTGCCAGTCCTCTGTTCTGTCTGTCATTCTCCTGTCTCTGTATATTTCTGGGTCTTCGTCTACTTTTATCAGTCCTTCTTCCCATGCACTCTTGAGTCACTCGTCTTCACTGGGTTTCAGATATTGCCCCAGTGTAATTATTATTATTATTATTATTATTATTATTATTATTATTATTATTATTATTATTAT
The DNA here is from genome assembly GCF_015104395.2 of Macrobrachium nipponense. Lineage (NCBI taxonomy): Eukaryota > Metazoa > Arthropoda > Malacostraca > Decapoda > Palaemonidae > Macrobrachium > Macrobrachium nipponense. The sequence goes on from NC_087208.1 coordinate 54,888,103, forward strand.
TATTATTATTTCTGCTGGCTGGGGTTACATGAATGTGATTTTTTATCATACACTAATGACAATGATTATTATTCCTTGTGGTTTCATGCTATCACATCATTATTATTATTATTATTATTATTATTATTATTATTATTATTATTATTATTATTATTATTGCTGTTGGATGAAGTTACATGAGTTTGATTATTTATCATACACTAATGACAAGGATTAATTATTATTCTTAGTGTTTTCATGCTATCACCATTATTATTATTATTATTGTTGTTGTTGTTGTTGTTGTTGGTTGATGCTGTAGTTACATCCACAATTTCCCGGAAGCAGTGCTGAACTTTGAACATCCACATGGAGTAGGAAGTAGGTACCCTTAACTCCAGAAGGGAAGAAAGGCAGCGTCTGAGAGTGGAAAAAAAAGACCACCGCTCCTTACAAAGGGAACAAAGGCAAGAGAGAGAGAGAGAGAGAGAGAGAGAGAGAGAGAGAGAGAGAGCTGGCTGGCTGGTTTGTTGGTCTTCTCCGTCCGTACCATTGTGTGAGCCTGCGTGCATAGCACCACCGCCACCAAGTGAAATTATTTTCTGGCCCAAAAAATATTCCTTTTCTCCCAGCGATGAAGACGGATTGCATTGGAAGGTTGTGACGGGATGGAGGATGGGATGGAAGGTGGATAGATGGGGGAAAGGAGGTTTACATTCCACCCATCTCTCGCGCCAAAATTCAAATTCAGGCAGACGCGTCACTTTTTTTTTTTTTTTTTTTTTTTTTTTTTTTTTTTTATATTTGAGGGAACCTTAGGATGGGATGGAAGGTGGATGGAGATGGATGGATGGATGGATGGATGGATGGATGGATGGATGGGAGGTTTACACCCATCTCTCGGGCCAAAATTCAGGCAGTCGCATCACGTTTTTTTTTTTTTTTTTTTTTTGTGAGGGAACCTTAGGATGGGATGGAAGGTGAATGGATGGATGGGAGGGAGGTTTACATTACACTCATCTCTCAGGCCAAAATTCAAATTCAAGCAGTCGCGTCACTTTTATTTTATTTTTATGAGGGAACCTTAGGATGGGCTGGAAGGTGGATGGGATGGATGGGAGGGAGGTTAACACCCACCTCTCGGGCCCAAAATTCAGGCAGTCGCGTCACGATTTTTTTTTTTTTTTTTTTTTTTTTTATGAGGGAACCGGATCGCGGGCGATAATTCTTCAATATTCAGACAACCGTGTTAATTAGAAGCGACCTATCGTTCAGGTTCATCAGTCCAGCCCCGGCGTATTAGTCAGTGCGATTTTTATTCAATTAACCTTAAATGGGGGGTAAGCCTATGGGTCGCCTGCCCTCCTGTGCGCAGTTATATACTAGCTGACGGCAGCAGCTGTAGACAGTAATTTATTAGAAGTTATGCAACACTTTCATCATGGGTTTTTATTGGTAAATTCGAAATACTTTTGCATTGTAATCTACGGCACGTATGAGTTAATATGTATCTATGTATTTATTTTTTATTGGTAAATTTGAATTATTTTTTGCATTGTAATCTACTACACGTAAGAGTTAATATGTATGTATGTATTTATATTTTATTGGCAAATTCGAAATGCTTTTGCATTGTAATCTACTGCACCTATGAGTTGATATGTAGGTACGTATTTATATATATGCGTAAGGCGTCACTGCAGTCCTAAGCTTTGTCTATTCGTTGGTTCGATCCTACGAATTAATTATCAACTAAAAAAAATTCCCCTTCGGTTAACATATATGAAAATATATCACAATATATCTGAGGTAGAGCGAATTGGATATTGAAGGACGTTTGGTCCTAATGCTTGTATATGAATCATGGTGATGTGATGAAATTCATCCATATATATATATATATATATATATATATATATATATATATATATATGTATATATATATATATATATATATACATATACATATACATATTTCCGCAGGTGGTGGCAGTATGACCATTAACTTCTACTGTCAGTATACTTAACTATCTTACCGTATACGCAATATGCTACCAAAAGACTGCCCAAAGTGGAACCATTATATCATAACTACAGAAAAAATAAACACAGATTTCAGCGAGTTATATACAATTCTATAATCATAGTCAGACGCCAAATTGTCTTGCGTTTTAATTGTTATTGTTAATATTATTATCATTATATTATTATTATATTAAGTCACGTAAAGCCGTTGGTCCCGTTGCTGAATAACCACTGGTTCCATACAACGTAAAAACACCATATAAATAAACAAACAAACAAATTATTACTATTCAGAAAACGAGCCCTATTCATATACAACAATCCCACCACATTGCCTTGAAGTTCAAACCTCCACAGAATACGTCGTTCATTAAGAAGTAAGAGAAGGTAAATGGAAACACAGAAACGAGGCCTCTAAATCAGAGAAATCTCGTTACTAGGAACCAGTCCTCAATGATTACAGCCTGGAGTGGCGTTGTAGTGTATAGCTGGTTCACTTAAGGTAGAATCTTGGGTGAGCCCTATGCTTACGAGACGTTTGTTTGGCTGGTGCTGATTGGCTGGGAGCTGCCTATACCTCCCGGTACCAGCCAATCAGCGGCCGCCAAACAAACGTCTCGTAAGCATACGGCTCATCCAAGCTATACTTTTGAGGCCAGGGCGCACGCTCGCAATAATAGTAATATCTCGTTTTGTACTGTCCTGGTTTTGCATAGGTATGAGTTTCGGCGGCTGGAGGGTAAACATTATATCCGATCGTACCTGCCGATATACGCCGTGACGTCAGTAGGCGATCTTGCCCGCTGATTGGCTGACAGGCGATCTCGCCTGCCGATTGGCTGCCAGGCCTGCCAGGGTATGGTTTGCGCTGATTGGCAGAGATAGCAGGAAAGGGGATTCAGGATTTGCTTTAGGAACTTTTATAATTTCCGCGTCTAATGGCAGACATTTAATTATACAGTCAGTAAAGGGCTTCTGTGTGAGAAAATTATTATTTTTAATATGAAACGTGATGTGGTTTTAGTAATTTTTTTATTGGAAGTAAAAATAAAGTTTCTTTTAAAAATTTCAGTGTCGTAATTTCAAATGACGCAAAATTGTACCAGTATCATTCGCCTACACGATTTTAAGTCATCCAAATTCATTCTTTAGCAATAGCAATAATATACTTTTAAAAAACCTATATACGGGGTGTATTCAATGAACATAGCACATTTTTCACTAATATTTATAGGCTCTAATCCCCTTATTTATAAATATTCACCTGACAATCTTCTTATATTTTCGTAAAGCAATTTACTGACGGAGTCTTATCAGGTTTTCTTTTTCTTCTGTTTTTTTCAACAACCCATTTTGGGTGGTCGGATCCGTAGCGGGCTCATCCACGGAGACCTGACTCTCAATTTTGGATAGGACCAACTCAGGCCGACTTGATCTCCGGCGTCCAATAATTTCACCCCAGTTTATCCCGAGGACCACTTAAGGAATAATTGCTATCTCATATGAAAAAAGATTCCAGCGATGCTATCTCTCAAACGGATGCTCGAGAGAGAGAGAGAGAGAGAGAGAGAGAGAGAGAGAGAGAGAGAGAGAGATTCGACCTTGGAACCGATGCTGTAAAGAAAATAGCTATTTCACACCTGAGTAAAGAATCGATCAGCTTGATAGGTTTTAAGGATGTTATGAAGGGCGGAAATATGATTACTTAATCGTATGAGATTTCTCTCCCTCTCTTCTGGTAAAAGTGTTCTGTTACAGCAGAATTCCATAAAAATGCCAAAATATCGAAAGTAAGTACTTACTTTCGATATTTTGGCGTTTTTATGGCTCCTTTTATTATATATATATATATATATATATATATATATATATATATATATATATATCGTACATATACACACGTACTCACACATAGATATAAAATTTTTATGAAAGCTTCCATTTTTAAATCGTGTATTTTTTCTTCATGTATTCATTCACAGCAAAAAAAAAAAAAAAAAAAAAAAAAAAAAAAAAAAGAAAAAAATAAAAAAAAAAAAAAAAAAAAAATCAAATATAAACACATTCCGTAAAAGTGTGTCTAAGGGGGAGGGAGAGGTGAGGTTGTGGGGTGGGGGAGAGAGAGAGAGAAAGTGAAGGAGCGACGGACGATCTCTTATTTTTTAACTTCCCATTCCTCTAACCATTTTGGTTATTATTCTGGAAAGGAAGGAGTGGTTAATGGCTGGCCTAAGTAGCCACAGGTAAAACCAAAGAGTGGCGACTGTTGTATATTATATATTTACCGTCCGGCCTCTCCTAACCTCATTCCGTCAGTCTGTCTGTCCCCAATATATATGAAAGCGCCCCAGTGGCGTGGTCGGTATGGTGTTGGCGTGTCTCCTAGGTGACCGCGAGTTCGATTCTCGGGCATTCCACTGAGGGGTTAGAGATGTGTATTTCTGGTAATAGAAGTTCACTCTCGACGTGGTTCGGAAGTCACGTAAAGCCGTTGGTCCCGCTGCTGAATAACCACTGGTTCCATGCAACGTCAAAACACCATACAAACAAACAATATATATGTATATATTTTATATGTATTTACCTGATACGAATGTAATTGTAATAGCCGCAATGCCCTCTTCATTCTCGAATTTTTCGCGCCTTTTTTGGACGAGCTTGTCACTACTACGAAGCCTTGAGAGCCAAGTGCAAGAAATATGATTAAATTCATATCTCTTCATATTTCATGCACTTGGATATTAAGGCTCTGTGAGGACAATCGCATCCTAAAAAAAAGGGAAGAATTCGAGAAGTTAAGAGGATATGGTGAATATTACAATCACACACACACACATATATATATATATATATATATATATATATATATATATATATATATATATATGTTTTTTCACCGTAAGCCCCTTCAGTAAAGAAAGTTACACACACACACATAAATAAACATACGCACACACTAGCAGTTTGTCCCTGTGCACGATAATGGTATTGACATTAGCCAAATATTTGCAGCTACTCTGGTAAGGTCGTTCATCCTCTGACTAACCCCCGTTCCCCCTCCCTCCCCCCTCAATAAAACTGTAACATCAAGGACGCTGCATAATACCAGCTGCTGTGGTAGTACCCTTTTAACAGCCATACATTTCTACCTGGACACCATCTGGCGGTGGAAATAAGAACTCGTCCTTAAGGACGCTGTGAGCTGTATAATGAGACTACTAAAACCAACACCAACAAGGCGTGATCCGACCTCCAGCGCGCGTGCTAAAATCTACGGTCTAATAGAGCGTTGTTTCACCTACGAAAAATTAAATAAATACGCTATATTTTATGAGAAATAAATTTTCTGTGAGGTTTAACAATTACATTACTTATTTTTCACATTTTCATTCTAATAAATAAATCATAAATATCCTATCCTAAAATTCCTGTATCTTTAACCCAATGCGAAACACCTTTTTTCACTCCCAGCAAGAACAACAACGAAAAAGTAGTTTGTAGGCTTACTCCCCGAGCAAGCAAAAATCCTTCATTTGGCGGACGCAAGTTTGTGTGTGTTTTGGCTTGACTTTTGCTCGTGGTAAGTTTATTTCTTTGGCAGAGCTGAACGCAAGTGTCTGTGAGTGTGTGTGTGTGTGCTTTTTTTGTGTGTGTGTGGTTTCTCTGTCGTCGTGCTAGTTGTTTAATTACCTGATTTGCAATTAGTTGCTCAGGTACGTAAGCTTCGCGTATATAGTACACCTGCCCTTAGCGGGTGCACACAAGGTCTAACGACAGCATCGAATGATTTATGGTAAGTATAAACATTTCCGTGCAGGAATCACCTCGTTAAAGAACGAGGAATTTAGGTTAAAAAGTCTAATGCGCTCGAGGTATATTAGTCAAGACCCAGAATAATGATTTGACTACACAGAGGCTACGCCTAGTATAGTATAGTGTGAGGATCAGGAAAATTGAGGTTAAAAATCAAACTGATTCCCGTTCAGTAGTGTTGATTCTCTTCCCCTAGTGTTTGTTTGATTCCAGCTCCTTGAATTCTCCTGGGACCTGTCAATCTACTGCCCCCTCGTCTTCCTTCTTATCTCTTTCTCTCTCTGTGTGTTTTTTCCTCCCTCTCCTCATTCCTCCCTTTTTCCGGCTTCCTTTGTGTGCGTTTGATTACCCCTCTCGCTCCCCTGCCCTTATTTGCTTTTGGAATCGCGAGAGCCGAGCGTTGACATACAAGACCCAGGAACCCGCTAGCCATAACATTTGACGTATGCGAGTTAACTCCTAGCATCCTTGGTCACCGGCGTATCTGACAAATCTACTCGATTTAGCTCCCTGAAGAAGCTGCCGGCCTTCTCTGCAAGAAGGTCGTTTTTAAACGTTATAGACAAATCATATTGAGGCAGTTGGCACCCCCACGCAGAGGCCAGGAGTAACCGTCGATCCTCGGGGTGATGGGGGTGGGGGGGCGTTGGTGGGTGGGATGGGGGTGGAGGAGAAGTCCGCCGCTGAGGGCGCCGAAGCGTTTTGAAATCTGAGCGCGCCATTCTGAAATGAGATGAGCAAGGGGTCCAGGTCCGGCAGCGGCGTGTCCCGGCGCATATGGAATGCAAGGACATTGAACGGTAGTGTACGGTCGCTTTTCATAATTGTTCGCGTCGTGTGTTGCCTTTTGGAGTGGAGGATTGATCTCGGCGGTGTTGCCATCCAGGTGTCCGTTACACGCATACAAACACACACACAGGATGTACGCTATAGCACTGACCATCAGCACATCAATTGGGAGCGCTGGTCGCCTCGATCTGGTTTCCTAAGGCAACCCCATGGGCGACCCTGTCGAAAATTAAAGGGACGACTTGCCCCGTTTTGTGGAAGGACGTTCCCGACCGAACAGGTAGTACTACTACTCGAGGCCCCGAGGGCTCTCCCTCTGATGCTGACTGGACCGAAGTTGAGCTATTGTAGCCACGGTCTAGACTCAGTAGACTGTGATTGTAGCTGATTAAGTCTACGACTGTTGACTGTTGTGGAATGGAGCAGGTGGTCGGGGCGGCGGGATGGGGGTGGGGTGGGGTGGGGTTGGGGGCGTTTGGAGGAAACCGGACGAGAGACGACTGATAGACTAATTCAATTCCCTTACAATCGAGTCGAGACTTCCCCGCATGAGAGGGACATCCATCTCCAATGAAACTACTTATTAACTAACGTATTCTTTAAATATTGGCATAGTGATTTTCCCTACAGGAAACTTATCTGTTATACAAGTATAGGTAATGAAACTACATATCAACTCATTCTTAATCGTCTTCAATCATTTTTAGTGCAATTGCTCGCATGATATAACTAATAATATGTATTCGGTATACGTTAATCTAATTCCTTTTGTGTTTTTCCCTACAGGAAACATATCAGTTATACATGTATATGAATTCCATTGAACATTGATTTTGGAAGTTTTAAGTGAACGTGTTTATTAAGAAAGACAAGAGGTAAAAAAAAAGTGATAACCAAAGAGAAAATAAAAACAGTATTAACAAGACGCTTTGAAAGAATACTCTCTTGGAATTAAGAGTTTGAATTGTGACTTTATTAGTCTTCTTCTTGCTGGGAAATATGAACACCTGACGAAATGGGGCGTTTGCGTCCTCATAGATTGCCCGCGCATATATAAGGTAAGATTACCACTCGGGATTTTTTTTATCTTATTTATTTGTCATATTTATGTAAGGATGTATATGTTTTTTTTATCGTTTGAAGATTGGTTTTTTATATAAACATTTATTTTTCATATTTTTTATATAAACGGATTTATTTTTTCATATTTATGTAAGGATGTATATGTCTTTTTTATCGTTCGAAGATTGGTTTTATTGTAAACAGTTTTATTTTTCATATTTATGAAAGGATCTATATTCTTTTTCTTTCGAAGATTGGTGTTTATATGAAGAGATTTATTCTTCATATTCATATAAAGATGTATGTTTTTTATCGTTCAAAGATTGGTTTTAATGTGAACAGATTTATTTTTCATTTTTATGTAAGGATGTATATGGTTTTTTATCGTTCGAAGATTGATTTTAATGTAAACAGATTTATTTTTCATATTTATGTAAGGGTATATATATATATATATTTTTTTTTTTGTCGTTTGAGGATTGGTTATTATATAAACATTTATTTTTCATATTATGTAAGGATGTATGTTTTTTGTTATCGTTCGAAGATAAGATTGATTTTTTACAAACATTCCTTCATATTTATGTTAAGGATGTATATGTTTTTTTTTTTTCTTTCGTTGAAGATTATATATATAATATATATATATATATATATATATATATATATATATATATATATATATATATATATATATATAGAAACAGGTGTGTCCAATCAGTTTTTTTTAATGATGGTAGATATCATACCTAATGTTTGCCCCATATATATTCTTGATGAATCCTGAATACTCTCTCTCAACTCTCCTCTCTCTCCTCTCTCTTCTCGCATCTCTCGTCTCTCTCTCTCTCTTCTCATTTCAAAAGATCAGAGACGAAATGTCAACTTTTTGGGGTATTTCTTGCTTACACACACACACGCACAGATACTTATGTATTTATACACATATCCATCGTTACATACGTACTATTATTGGTCACTTATAAACACGTGTCTTTTTTCTGTTCACAAATATGAAGCCACTATTGTCGTTTGATATGTAATCCAATATACCATGGTAAAATTGAATAACTTAACCCATTGGGAATCATAATTGATGATGGGTGCTTCTTAGTCGATTGGTCAAAATTACTGTTTCGTTGCTTCAAAACAAATAGAGAATTTGATAGTAAAGGAAATTTGTAGATTAATATATATATATATATATATATATATATATATATATATTATATATATATATATATATATATATATATATATATATATATATATATATATATATATATATATATATATATATATATATATATATATATATATATACATACATACAGTAGTACCTCGAGATATGAAATTGATCCGTTCCGAGGCGCCCTTCGTATCATGAGGTTTTCGTATCTTGGACCACATGTTACATGTCAAATGGCTAATCCGTTCCAAGCCCTCCAAAAACACCCCAGTAAATTTCATAATAAAGCTAAATTGACCTATAAACAATGAGATACTACAACAATTTGGACCATTCAATACCTAAATTAATAAAAAATGCAAAATATAAACCTGTAATAAAGTGTTTTATTAGTGTACATGGTAACAAGACATATACTGTACGTAAAATGTGGAAGCTTACCTTTCGAGTGAGGCTATCTCCGATAGTGGCGGCAGAGGAGGAGGACGACAAACGGCAGATACGTATGTACGTACGTACACTTAAAAAAATATACATACGTAACTATCCAAGGAAGATTGCTTCTGCCTACTTTTCACAATGTTCCTGTGTGAGCCTTTTCGGGGGTTGTCTTCTACAAATGATTGCAATTTATGAAAAGCGGCTTTAATTTCTGCCGGGTTTTTTTCTTTTTTGATTTTTAACTTTTTTTTATACTTTTTTTTTTACTTTACGTAGGTTTTTTTTTTTTTTTTTTTTTTTTTTACAGAATTTCAACTTTCTGTTTTTTATCACTTGGTTCTTTTTTTGCACCTCATGACTCTGTTGGCCCTGGTGTCCATCAAAACCCTGTTCAACCAAATGCTCTCTCTGCAACTGATTTGGGTACTGAATGTTCGGCTGCTGACCTTCAACATAAACTGAAGTGCCTTGATTATACGTAGTACTGGTATGCATGTTGTAAATGATTGGTCTACACCCTCTGTTAAGCAGGGAGTGGAGATTCTACCAACCTTGCAAAGTTTCCAGTTATCCCATGAGAGAGACCTTGATCACTTATCCCATGTGAGAGATCTTGGTCACTTTTTTTTTTAAATACACATTGACGATCCCGAAAACAAATACTGTGTGCATACTATAACAATGCTGGTACCGAGTGGCCGCAGCCACTCCACCACGTGTACAATAGATGCATAATGGGAGAGACGCTGGCCAATAGGAGAGAAGGATTTCATGGCCGCGACTAGGCATCAGGAACCAATGGGTGGGAGAGCAGGTGGATGGTGGCGAGTCTACTAGTACTAAGATGGCGGCGCGCGGAGCAAGTTTCAAAATTGTTATCCGGGCGAATCTCGGACTTTCAGAAACCTTTCGTATCTTGAAAACTTTTTGTATGTAGAGCCGTTAAATTTTTCGTATTGTCTTTCGTATCTCGAGTTTTTCGTAAGTTGAGCCTTTCGTATCTCGAGGTACCTCTGTATATATATATATGTATATATATATATATATATATATGTAAGACTATATATATATATATATATATATATATATATATATATATATATATATATATATATATATATATAGTTTCTGTTTATGTGTGCGCACACAATGCCAGAGTCGGGTCAACTGTCAGCGGTAATGCCCACCTTGGCAAGGAAGCTACACCAAACTTTGGTCTTACTGTCAAGACGAAACGTACCCTCATTATGGCCGGGACACGCCGTCAAGTCACCCCCCCCCTTCTCCCCAGCCGCCCTTTGTGTGTGTGTGGTTGTGTGTAATGGTACACCAGGGAAATGTTAATGCCACGTATACAGACGCTTAATATACAATCACTTTGTGCTGATTACATGATTGTATACCTATTAAATCCTAATCAGATACAATGTGTGAGTTTGTTAATGGTCACTTCATATTAATTTTGGGTATTTCATTTTTATTGGTCTTTCCTCCACAGGGGGTTAGCGCCGGTAGTGCACCTCACGCGGTGCACTGTTGACATTACTTAAGGCTCGTTGCAGCGTCCCTTCGGCTCCTAGCTGCAGCCTCTTTCGTTTATTTTACTGTACCTGCGTTCATATTCTCATTCGTCCATCTGGCTTTCCACCCTCTCTAACGATAATTTCATAGTGCAACTGTTAAGCCTTTCAAACCTTCTCTTTTCAGTTCCCCTTTCCAGCAGTGAATGACCTCGTAGGTCCCAGCGCTGGGAATTGGGACTAGATTCCATATATTCCAATTAATTGTTCTTTCATGAGCATGAGGAATATTTTTCTTGTATAGGACTCGTTCTGAGTGAATGACACAATGCAGCATGAGTCACTCTCGTTTTTGTTATGTCACACACACACATGCACACACACACAAACCCAGCGGGGTCATATTATTTCCAGTGACATGCATTTTTAATTGCAAACTCATTCATGTGCGTGTTTGTGTGTGTCTGTGTATACGAACGCACTGTTTATTTGCTTGCGTGTACTGTAAGGCTATATATCGTGTATGTCTGTACATAACGTCAAAAATCATAAAAAAGATTAAGTAAATATTTACATGAAGTGAAACGAGCTTAGGTTATATATTCTTTCTAAAGAATATCATGGCGCTGTGTTTTGCCATAGTGTTTATTTATCACAGACCATTTAAAGCTTAGCACCATTTGTGTTATTTTTCCATGAAACCACCCATTATTCACCGCAACAGTTATAAACGGAAACAGTGTCCATTTACAATACTCGTGCTCTCCCCTGTCACCTGTTATTGTTTTTTCTCGGAAAAGTACAATCATTCGTTTCATCCATTCATTTGGAACTTTTCCGTTGCTGTGACGTACCTCACACATCATGGTCAGCCGTTCAAGGACTCGATCAAAATATCGCGCGCGACGTCTCACGAATGAGATAGTTATGTACTTAGTCTTTCTCTTCTAACTTTCTTGTTTTCTCTTTCAGTTGGTCCGTCCCCAGCTCATAGCTTCTGCATTCATCCCTGTTCAAAATTTGTCACGAGGTTAACATGTAGTAATCGATCTGTCTTCAGAGAACATCTCTGCATTTATATAACTTTTTCAAGTATATATATATATATATATATATATATATATATATATATATATATATATATATATATTGATATATATATATATATATATATATATATATAATATATGAATGATTTTCATATCACCGTGATTCATAAAAATTATTCGAGCTACAAATGTCCTTTAATATCTAATTCGCTCTACCTCGGAATTGATATATTTTCATATATGTAAACCGAAGGGGAATTTTTTAGTTGATACAAAATTATTATCGGCTTGATTTCGTCCCTGTCCACTGGGCGGGGGTTCGAACCCACTAGAGGACGAAATTATTATCAATTAAAAATCCTCCTTCGGTTTACATATATGAAAATATATCAATTCCGAGGTAGAGCGAATTAGATATTAAAGGACATTTATAGCTCGAATAATATATATATATATATATATATATATATATATATATATATATATGTGTGTGTGTGTGTGTGTGTGTGTGTTTGTGTTTTATCTATTATAAATGACGGTTATACTTTTGTTTCATAACACGTAAGGTTGAATTATAATTTACGTGATGTTCGACCTTGGATTTTATGTAAAATGAAGGACACGTTCTGGGAACAGTTGTCATTGGTGATCAGATACCCACACAGATGTAGAGAGAGAGAGAGAGAGAGAGAGAGAGAGAGAGAGAGTCTGCTTACCTTACGGAGAGACAAGTATTCCTGTCACTGAATGTCTGAGCAAGTACTGATACTTAAAGATATGAATAATTATAAGGTCCATTAACTTGCAGTTCCCCGTAGGGAGTAGTGCCATCAGTGCACCTCACGCAGTCCACTGTAGGCATTACTTTAAAGGTTCTCAGCGGCGTCCTTTCGACCCCAAGCTGCAGCCCCTTTCATTCCTTTTACTGTACCTCCTTTCATATTCACTTTTCTCGTTCTACTTTCCTAGCAATTCTTTTCTCGTGTTACACCTGTCAAACCTCATTTACTCTCAGTTTCCCTTTCAGTGCTGTATAACCTCATAGGTCCCAGCGCTTGGCCTGCATCTTAAACCTCTTATTCCATATTTCAATTATATCGCAGTTGTGCAGACCAAGGAATTCCAGTTTTGTCTGTTCAGTAATTTTTTTTTTTTTCACTTTTCACTCAAGATTTCATGGGATCACGCAAGAAGGGAGAGAATTCCGGACATAATTACTTTCCTTTCAGTTGTTACCGCTTTCTAAAATCATTTACACATTTTGCTCTTAATATATCGAATTTTTCATGCACGGTTCACTGAATAGAAGATATCATTAGTTGTTTTATTATTGACAGGTTCAAAAATAATATCCTTTTTTGAGATTCAATGAGACTCAATTCACAGCATCGGACGTGAGGAATTAAATCAATAATTGACTTAATATGCAAAAGAAACGACCGACACGCTCTTTGCAATGAAATGGGCAGCTGCAGATACCCACACGCTTAATATAAACTCTCCTTTTTTATTTATAGATTCATTCATATTTAAAAAAAATGAATGCTTGCTTCACAGCAATGTTTTGCAATTGCTTTGGTTTTAATTATGCATTTGTAAGTTTGCGAAAATTATAATGAACTTCGATATTATATTGAAGGTTCTGGAGTAACAATTATTCGATTTTCAATGTTATTTTGGTGTTTGATATATATATATATATATATATATATATATATATATACATTTATATATTTATATAATTATATATACTTTATATTTATAGGCTAACAAGACCAGATTTAGACAGGATAGTATCCAATGGAAATATTATTCACAGAAGTTACACAGGCTTTCAAGGGCAAACTGTCCCCATCGTCGAGTAGCCGTCTTGTTCTTTGTATGAATGCACAGTACAGTTGAGCAAGTGTTCAAATAATATATTATATATATATATTTTTGTGTGTGTGTGTGGATACACATGTATGCATGTAAGAACAAAAACCAATCTCTTATTTGGTAATGGAGTCGAACAGTTTTGATCATTTCCATGGCGTACCCCAAGTATCATCTTAACTTTACTAGTTGACCTTCCTTGACCTTATGACCCCATGGATAAAATGCAGCCCGCCCCCCCTCCCCACCCTTCTACGACACTTACAAAAGAAGTCTAATTGCTTCTTTGCATCTCTTGAGTCGCCAACTGTGACCTTATCTCTCTTTATGAACTTCGGTGACTCGAATACTTAAAAGGTAAGGAGCATTAAACGTTGGGGGGAAGTTATTTCGGTCTCTCAGAATTAGTTATTAAGTTAAAGCCTCGAATGACCTTAAAGGAGGCAGTCTGGTACGTTTGGGTTTTGAGTGTGAAAATGAGGGCTTATTTTGAATAGGCGTTTATGTGATTATATATATATATATATATATATATATATATATATATATATATATATATATATACACACACCTATATTCATTTACCCTTGACGAAGGCTCTCTCTCTCTCTCTCTCTCTCTCTCTCTCTCTCTCTCTCTCTCTCTCTCTCCAGCTCAGTCAACACCATCTTGATCGAAGGCCGTCTTTGGACATAACGCAGTGATGAATAACAGCAGTTATGAAAGCCTTATTCGTTTCACTGGGGCTTCCCTTGGTGGTGTCCTTATTTGAAAACAGAACTCCTCCAAGGCTTTCTTCTGTATTGTTGTCATCTGCAGTGGCCTGCCATGTTACAAGAAATTACAAGGATTATGATGTCTCGAAGACTTGTTAGTCCATCCTAAGAGGAGACACATCGTGTGCTCACTTATCTGTAGGAGCAGGTTTTAAAGTGCATTCACAGTGTCCCTCTGAATGATTTTGTCTAGCTTTCTTTTAAACTCTTCCCCCACACTGTTGTTGTTTACAACTTCTGGTGGCAGTTGTTCTAGGGCTTTCTCTTTCTCCTGTCGCCGCCGTGGGTAATTGATGAGAAGAGCTGTAAGTAGATGGCTGAGACAGAGAAAGAGAGAGAGAGAAGTCCTGGTAATTGATGCGCAGTGCAACTGCTTTGAGGTTATATCCTGTTACACTTTTATAATCTTTTCATTCTCAAATTCCCTTTCAGCGCTGAATGACGTCATCATACATAGGTCCAAGCTGATATAGGCCTCTGGCCTATGTTTTTTTTTTTTTTTTTTTTTAACATTCCATTCCATTCCATTCCATTCCATTCCCTAACGGATTGGTGGAATGAAGCTGATCAAAGTGGAAATTAACCAGTCGCCAATTAAAGCTGCTTATGAATGGGACTCCGGTCTCCGACACACAAGAGAGAGAGAGAGAGAGAGAGAGAGAGAGAGAGAGAGAGAGAGAGAGAGAATGCAACAGCAGGCTCGGTTTGAATCTCGATTTAACGTGACCTTGTCTGACCTTAGAAAGTTCTGTTGGGGCAATATTAAGCGAATGCAAGTGAAGCAGAGAGAGAGAGAGAGAGAGAGAGAGAGAGAGAGAGAGAGAGAGATAATAGTGCCTTTAATTGCATTTATATCGAAGAGCGAAATTAAGATTAAAAACCTAATCACGAGATCTGGACTAAACGGTGTGGTAGAGGCTTAATATTCGTGATTGTAATAATTCCCTCGTGTGTGAGTGCATACACACACGCACGCACACACATATACGTATATATATATATATATATATTATATATATATATATATATATATATATATATACACATGTCTGCTGTATAGTTTATACATCGTATAACTCCGTATATGGCCCTAAGCTGTAATTATTATTATTATTATTATTATTATTATTATTATTATTATTATTATTATTATTATTATTATTATTATTATTATTATCTTACTGTTCAACCACTCGAACTACCTGCCGGAATTTCAAAATGTCAAATCAGATATTCCAGCTGAATGATTTTGGAATAAGCGAGATCTCATTAAACGGGCGTTACATATTAAAGTAATCTCTCTCTCTCTCTCTCTCTCTCTCTCTCTCTCTCTCTCTCTCTCTCTCTCTCTCTTCAAATCTGGATGCCTGGGTATCCTGTTGCCGTTAATCCCATGTAGAACTGCAACATCGTGGGATTAAGGGGGTTTAATCCCATATAATCCACCTGGCGTGACGAGATATTTCTTTTTTTCACTTACGTAAGTGTTTCTGAAACCTTCCCAATAGTTCATATTTTGTTTCTTTGGATCCTGGACGATGAAACCCTGTTTGTTTAGACCCCTCTCTCTCTCTCTCTCTCTCTCTCTCTCTCTCTCTCTCTCTCTCTCTCTCTCTTACATTTCATATTTTCTTTCTCTGTTTCCTAGACGTCAAATCCTTGGCTGTTAAGATCTCTCTCTCTCTCTCTCTCTCTCTCTCTATATTCCATATTTACTCTCTTTGCCTCCTGGACGGTGAAACCCTGTTTATTTAGACCTCTCTCTCTCTCTCTCTCTCTCTCTCTCTCTCTCTCTCTCTCTCTCTCTCTCTCTCTTTTCCTTTTCACCCCTTACATTTCATATTTTCTTTCTCTGTTTCGTAGACGTTAAATCCCTGGCTGTTTAGACCCCTCTCTCTCTCTCTCTCTCTCTCTCTCTCTCTCTCTCTCTCTCTCTCTCAAACACTTGAGACCGTTTCGTAACTGCTTTGTTTACCTGACATCTTCCGTCAGGTGGCCGGGTGTGTTGACAGAGGATTCTCTACAGTATACAGCGTTCTTTTCATCTTTTCATGGAGGGTTTTTCGTTTACGCTTGCATACATATACATATACGTATATATGTGTGATATGTATGTATATACTTTTATATATACACATATATATATGTATATACTATATACAGTATGTATATGTATGCATAATGTATATATATATATATATATATATATATAATATATATATATAGATATATATATATACTATACACAGTTACCTGAAGTGGCCGAAGTAGGTGAGTGGTGCGGTGCTAGGATAGCATACTAGGTCCATTGTTCACTCCTCGCTGTCAAATAAAAGTGCATCTTGCTGGCATTTCTAGGGTGCTTCAGTGCTATAATAATACACCTTTCCGGTGCCTCCTCCAGAAGGGGAAACAGGTGGATGGTATTATACGCACGCTATGTTATAATGGTAAGTGGTAAGTGCGAAGGCCCTTAGAGAATACCCATAGCTACTGAGGAACTATAATGGCTATCTCATGTACTTAGCCGTATACGGCCTGTCGTGATTACAAATGCGTAATGGCGTCACGATGCCTCAAGCGTCTCGCGTCTCACGTGAGCGTCCACATGAGGCGATGAGACCCAGCAACAACTGCTGGGGGGGGGGGGGGGGGTGGGGGGGGGGGGGGGGTTAGGGGGGCTGGTGGTGGTGGCTCCTGGCACTGGGCATGAGCGCCCTGCTGCTTCAAACCCCCCTCTCATTTTAAAGATGATATGGCCGAGCAAGGAAGCTACGAGAATTCGGAGATGGGCGGGAGATTTTTTTTTTTTTCCACTAATGATTTTTGTTGATTTTTGTTCATTTTGCTAATTAGATGTTCATTGGGGTTTCTTTGTTATGATTGGTTTATCTCGCAGATGGCGTGTGTTTCAGATTTATATTTAATTGGATAATAATAATAATAATAATAAAATTAATAATAATAAAGGAATCCACAATAATAGTATATATATATATATATATATATATATATATATATATATATAGTATATACATACATATATGTGTGTGTGTGTGTGTGTGTGTTGTGTGTGTGTATATAATATATCATATATATATATATATATATATATATATACTATATATATCATATATATATACATATATATATATACATATATTAATATACATATTAATATATATGTATATTATATATATAATATATATATATATTTATATATATTCTTGTATTGTTGTAGGAAGCCCACTAAAATTCGGAAAAAATTGAAAGTTTTTATTTATTTAAGCTTTTCGGAGAGTACATTTTCTCCCTCTTTCTGAAAGAGGGAGAGATAGTACTCTCCGAAAGCTTAAATAAAAATAATTTTTTCCGAATTTTAGTAGGCTTCCTACAACATATTAGAACACGGATACAGTGTTTAACTTTGCTATATATATTATATATATATATATATATATATATATATATTATATATATTATATATATTTATATATATATTATGTATATGATATATGTATATATCTATATATATATATATATATATATATATATATATATATATATATAATATATAAAATACTTCAGGGGGGTACCATGATACATTAGTAGAATGCCATAGTTTATTAAAAAACGTTTCGCACACAATTCTCGGTGCATCATCAGTCTGTGAACAATAAAAGTAAATACATTATAAAAAGGAATTCACAAAATTACAAGGTAATTAAAAATTAATGTTTAAAAAGAAAAGCAGAAGTTAAAAGTTAAAAAAAATACGTTAAAACACTGTAAAAAGAGAGAGAGAACTGAGACACCAACCATCCAAGGCAAAAGATTAAGAAGGATAGCAAAACCTGACGTCCCAAACAAAAAAGTCAGTTATGCCAAATACAGAGGGGAAGCCGTGGTGTGATTGTTCAAAGAGGGAACTAGCCTTTTGATAAGTAATGACTCCAGAGTAGTTAGATGATCTGGGTCCTTTGTATATCCAATAATAGAGAAGTGCTGTTTCAAGACCTCTATTTTGCATATAGCAGCATGATTTTTAATGTTAGAAAAAAACTCTGGTTGCTTAATTCTCTGGCCCTGTACTAAAACTGAAACCACCCATGTGGTCTGCAATATCTCACTTGCATAGCCTACGAGTAGATCCGATGTAAGAGCCCGGACATAGGACATGTGAATTTGTATACAACATTAGATCTCATGAAGGATTGCAAGCGATCTTTACAGCTGGAAAAATGAACCTATCCTGCATGGATTATTAGAAATAAGTTTTAACTGAAGACAGGGAATTTCTTGTTCAATGATCTGTTTTAGTCTACGTGAGAATTTTGTATCAAACACAAAAGGGATGGAAGCAAAGAACAGTTTCTTAGGAACATCAAAGTTGGGCAACGATGGCTGGAGAAATTTGGTTAAAAGTTTATTGATAACTCTAAGTACTACGTCTTTGGGATAGGAATTTATCAAAAGGCTAGTTCCCTCTTTGAACAATCACACCACGGCTTCCCCTCTGTATTTGGCATAACTGACTTTTTGTTTGGGACGTCAGGTTTTGCTATTCCTTCTTAATCTTTTGCCTTGGATGGTTGGTGTCTTAGTTCTCTCTCTCTTTTTACAGTGTTTTAACGTATTTTTTTTAACTTTTAACTTCTGCTTTTCTTTTTAAACCATTTTAAACCGAGAATTGTGTGCGAAACGTTTTTTAATAAACTATGGCATTCTACTAATGTATCATGGTACCCCCTGAAGTATTGTTATCTACGCCGACTGGAGACTCCATATTCCACCGAAGATGATACAGCAACTTTTCTTCGTCCTTCTGTTCGCCTTTCGTCTTCGCCTTCGAGGAATTCACCACTTTGCCCAACTACTGAGGACACCGAATCCAGCTGTTACCTTAACTACTTCTCGCAGACTGGAGAAGGCGACCCTTCGGCTTGAGAAAGCGAAATGTGACCTTGATTTTCTTCAGTATTGAGAATTGAATGATGTCGTCCCGAAGTTCGTTAGATTCAGGCTCTATAGATCTTCCCTCTACAACACCGAATTTTACAAAGAAGCATTGAAGACCTTACTTAGGAATGAAATTGACACCAAGAATGCGTCCATTCGAAGACTTACGTCAACAGTCGAACAACTTAAGAAAGCACTGTTTGCTGATTTATCGCTCTTGGATCGATTATTGTACCAAAGACTCTTTTATAAATTTGTCAATGATTTTATCTCGTCTGTATGTGAACGGCATCAAAAGAAACTTCAAAACCTTGGCGTTGTCATTCCTGATTTTTATCAAAGAAATAACTGCATTTTTAACATGTCCAATTACATTTTATCTAAGAGAGAGGAGTTCTTACTTTCGTTTGGTTTAGATTTTTGTTTACCTTCTTATAGACCGAACTATTCCAGATTTTTCCTTCCATTTGAGGTGCTGTTTCAAAGACTTATTAAACTTGATGTGGTAAAGAATACAGGTAACTTACAACAGAAAATGTCTGCCTCTGCTACATAAAAACTTATTCCAATTTAAGAACAACCTGGACACCATTTTTAGAAAAAACGATTTGGAGATACTTTTGGCCCTGAAAAAACGAGATGACATAGTGATTTGCAAGCCTGACAAAGGCAAGGGAGTAGTTATACTGATAAGAATGATTATATCGGCAAAATTGAAAACATTTTAACTGACACTACCAAATTCCAATCCCATAGTGATCCTAACTTTCTGGATATATATAAACGAGAAGATAGAATTAATAGATTCCTAAGAAAAATAAAAAATGATAATATTATAGATGATGCTACCTATCAAAAACTTTTTGTTACGGGTTCTTCCTTTAGTATTTTATATGGTCTACCAAAATACATAAACCAAATACCCCTGTCAGACCTATTAATGGCCGCCTACAATAGCCCATCGTTCTCGATCTCTAAGTATTTAGCTGGTTTACTCTCTGAATGTAGTATTAATGAATATACGTTAAAAAACGGGTACGACTTTCAACAACAAATTATCAACCAGGATGGTGACTATTTTATGGTCAGTTACGATGTTGAATCACTTTTCACTAATGTACCATTAAATGAAACAATTGATATTATTTTAAACAAGATTTTTATTAGCAATGATACTCTGTTTTACGGTTTTAATAGGGCTATTTTTAAACAATTTCTGGAACTTGCTGTGCAAGACTCCATGTTTGTTTTTAACCAGCAACTCTATTCGCAGGTCGATGGAGTTGCTATGGGATCCCCTCTAGGCCCCATTTTTGCAAAATTTTTTTATGTGTGACTTAGAAACAAAATTTTTAAATCAATGTGAGTCTTCATTTAAACCAGCATACTACAGGAGATATGTAGACGACACTTTTGCTCTTTTTAAGTACCCTTGGCAAAGCACATAGTTTCTGGAATATATTAATCAGTAACACCCAAATATTCAATTTACGATGGAGGTGGAGAACAGAGACAGTTTGCCATTTCTTGATATCAATACTACAAGAGGTAATTCTGAATTCACCACAGCTTGTCTATAGAAAAAGACCTATACAGGTTTAGCTAACAACTATTATAGTTCATGCCAAAGAACCTTCAAATTAAACGCCATTTATACTCTTGTCCATAGATTATTAAAATATTCGTCTAACTGGCCAACTTTCCATAATGAAATAGAATTTTTATTAGGTTTTTTTCAGAAAAATTCCTATCCCAAAGACGTAGTACTTAGAGTTATCAATAAATTTTAACTTTTAACATTTCTCCAGACACCGTTGCCCAACTTTGATGTTCCTAAGAAACTGTTCTTTGCTTCCATCCCTTTTGTGTTCGATACAAAATTCTCACGTAGACTAAAACAGATCATTGAACAAGAAATTCCCTGTCTTCAGTTTAAAACTTATTTCTAATAATCCATGCAGGATAGGTTCATTTTTCGAGTCTGTAGATCGCTTGCAATCCTTCATGAGATCTAATGTTGTATACAAATTCACATGCCCTGGATGTCCGGGCTCTTACATCGGATCTACTCGTAGGCTATTGCAAGTGAGATATTGCAGCCACATGGGTTTCAGTTTTTCGTACAGGCCAGAGAATTAAGCAACCAGAGTTTTCTAATATTAAAAATCATGCTGCATATTGCAAAATAGAGGTCTTGAAACAGCACTTCTCTATTATTGGATATACAAAGGACCCACCAAGATCAATCTAACTACTCTGGAGTCATTACTTATCAAAAGGCTAGTTCCCTCTTTGAACAATCACACCACGGCTTCCCCTCTGTATTTGGCATAACTGACTTTTTGTTTGGGACGTCAGGTTTTGCTATTCCTTCTTAATCTTTTGCCTTGGATGGTTGGTGTCTCAGTTCTCTCTCTCTTTTTACAGTGTTTTAACGTATTTTTTTTAACTTTAAACTTCTGCTTTTCTTTTTAAACCATTAATTTTTAATTACCTTGTAATTTTGTGAATTCCTTTTTATAATGTATTTACTTTTATTGTTCACAGACTGATGATGCACCGAGAATTGTGTGCGAAACGTTTTTTAATAAACTATGGCATTCTACTAATGTATCATGGTACCCCCTGAAGTATTGTTATCTACGCCGACTGGAGACTATATATATATATATATATATATATTTATATATATATATATATATATATATATATATACATATATTATTTATAATTAACATCATCTTGGATTTCTTCAACATTTTACTGACTGATGAAATTATAAGCTTTTATGAATAATAATAATAATAATAATAAGATAATAATAATAATAATAAAATAATAATAATAATATAATAATAATAATAAATTATAATAATAATGGTATAGAACTCCACAAGGGTGTTAGCGTTAAATATCTATCTATCTGTCTATCTATCTATCTATATATTTGTTATATATATGCTATATATATATATATATAATATATATATATATATATATATATATATATGAATAATTATCACATCGAACCGTGATCCATTTATATATCAATTCAAGCTACAATGTCCTTTAATATCTAAATTCACTTTACCTCCCAAATGATATATTTTCATATATGTACCGAAGGGGAATTTTTTAATTGATAATAATTTCGTCCCCCCATGGGATCGAACCACCGTCCAAGTGGACGGGGACGAAATCAGGACAGTCAGTGACGCTATCCAATCAGCCAACAGAGACGCTATAAGTTCATATCGATTCTGACCTTACAAGTCACCCTCGACCTGGGTGCTTCGTAATTAGAATCGATATGAAACCCCGTCTACCATGTTGGCCAATTCGAGCGTTTGACAGCACGTAGCCTTTTGTTATGAAAATATATTCACATCGAACCGTCCGATCCTTTATATATCAATTCAAGCTACAATGTCCTTTAATATCTAAATTCACTTTACCTCCCAAATGATATATTTTCATATATGTACCGAAGGGGAATTTTTTAATTGATAATAATTTCGTCCCCCCATGGGATCGAACCACCGTCCAAGTGGACGGGGACGAAATCAGGACAGTCCAGTGACGGCTATCCAATCAGCCAAACAGAGACGCTATAAAGTTCATATCGATTCTGACCTTACAAATCACCCTCGACCTGGGTGCTTTCGTAATTAGAATCGATATGAAACCCCGTCTACCATGTTGGCCAATTCGAGCGTTTGACAGCACATAGCCTTTTGTTATGAATAATTATCACATCGAACCGTGATCCATTTATATATCAATTCAAGCTACAATGTCCTTTAATATCTAAATTCACTTTACCTCCCAAATGATATATTTTCATATATGTACCGAAGGGGAATTTTTTTAATTGATAATAATTTCGTCCCCCCATGGGATCGAACCACCGTCTCTGTTGGCTGATTGGATAGCGTCACTGACTGTCCTGATTTCGTCCCCGTCCACTTGGACGGTGGTTCGATCCCATGGGGGGACGAAATTATTATCAATTAAAAAATTCCCCTTCGGTACATATATGAAAATATATCATTTGGGAGGTAAAGTGAATTTAGATATTAAAGGACATTGTAGCTTGAATTGATATATAAATGGATCACGGTTTGATGTGATAATTATTCATAACAAAAGGCTACGTGCTGTCAAACGCTCGAATTGGCCAACATGGTAGACGGGGTTTCATATCGATTCTAATTACGAAAGCACCCAGGTCGAGGGTGATTTGTAAGGTCAGAATCGATATGAACTTATAGCGTCTCTGTTGGCTGATTGGATAGCGTCACTGACTGTCCTGATTTCGTCCCGTCCACTTGGATGTGGTTCGATCCCATGGGGGGACGAAATTATTATCAATTAAAAAATTCCCCTTCGGTACATATATGAAAATATATCATTTGGGAGGTAAAGTGAATTTAGATATTAAAGGACATTGTAGCTTGAATTGATATATAAATGGATCACGTTCGAGTGATAATTATTCATAACAAAAGGCTACGTGCTGTCAAACGCTCGAATTGGCCAACATGGTAGACGGGGTTCATACGATTCTAATTACGAAAGCACCCAGGTCGAGGGTGATTTGTAAGGTCAGAATCGATATGAACTTATAGCGTCTCTGTTGGCTGATTGGATAGCGTCACTGACTGTCCTGATTTCGTCCCCGTCCACTTGGACGGTGGGTTCGATCCCATGGGGGGACGAAATTATTATCAATAAAAAAAATTCCCCTTCGGTACATATATGAAAAATATTATCATTGGGAGGTAAAGTGAATTTAGATATTAAAGGACATTGTAGCTTGAATTGATATATAAATGGATCACGGTTCGATGTGAGATTATTCATAACAAAAGGCTACGTGCTGTCAAACGCTCGAATTGGCCAACATGGTAGACGGGGTTTCATATCGATTCTAATTACGAAAGCACCCAGGTCGAGGGTGATTTGTATGGTCAGAATCGATATGAACTTATAGCGTCTCTGTTGGCTGATTGGATAGCGTCACTGACTGTCCTGATTTCGTCCCCGTCCACTTGGACGGTGGTTCGATCCCATGGGGGGACGAAATTATTATCAATTAAAAAATTTCCCCTTCGGTACATATATGAAAAAATATATCATTTTGGGAGGTAAAGTGAATTTAGATATTAAAGGACATTGTAGCTTGAATTGATATATATATATATATATATATATATATATCTATATATATATATATATATACACGGACGTCATTGTTTATTTCTTCACCAATTATGATATTATGAAATTTTTTTATAATAATAATAATAATAATAATAATAATAATAATAATAATAATAATAATGTTAAGAAATTCACAGTTTCGTGAAAACAAATTGTTAAAAAATATCCACAATTATATATAAAAAATATAATTGTATTTAAAAATATATAACAGACTACGAACTGACCTGAACGGTGTTCCTCCTCAGTGTAACGTTAAACTGAGGAGGAACGGTGTTCGAAAGTCTGTTATATATTTTTACATAGAAATATATTTTTGATATATAATTGTGGATATTTTTTAACAATATTATTATTATTATTATTATTATTATTATTATTATTATTATTATTATTATTATTATTATTATTATTATTGATTTTAATCCCAAATAAACATACTGAATCGGGACATAACCATAACATATTCAAAACGCCAGTCAAGTAACATCTTTGCTAATTCTCTCATGCCTATTTTTAACACCCTCTTCCCCCCCCTTTTTTTCTGCTTTGGCGTAGGCGTGGAAAGGCTCTTTGTCCATGGCTAAATATAGCCCCTCAGTGACAAGGTCCAGCAAGCAGGGAGGTGATGAATTCGCCCATTGTTTGCGGTTATTAGGGTGTGGGCCTGTTTGCGCCCCCCCTCCTTTTAGGTGGTTGTACGCACCAGGTGCCAGGTGAATTGCTGCTGCTGCTGCTGGTGTGATTGTGGTAGTCGTAGTAGTAGGTAGGTGGTTTTGGCTAGAGAGAAAAAAAAAAAAACAAAACTTTATTGTGAAAAAAAAAAAAAAAAAAAAAAAAACTTGTAAAGTACAGCACAAGAAACAACCCGGACGCGGTATGCGTATATTGAGAGAAAACAAAAAATTCTTGTTAAAAAAAAAAAAAAAAAAAAAAAAAAAAAAAAAAAAAAAAAAACTTCAAAACTACAGCACAAGAGGCAACCCTTACGCCGTATGCCTATATTGAGAGAAAATAAAAACAATTTATTGTAAAAAAAAAAAAAACTTTCAAAGTACAACACAAGAGGCAACCCGTACGCGGTATGCGTATATTGAGGGAAAAAAAAAACAAACTTACAAACTACAGCACAAGAGGCAATCCGGGCGCGGTATGCGTATATTGGAAAGCCCTCTTGAATGTATGGCATTGGCTGTGGTATTATACATATACATGTATGAGCGAAAGAAAAAAAATCAGAGAGAGAGTTAGGTAGGTTGACGGCCAGGTAGAAAGAGAGAGAGAAAGAAAGAAAGAGAGGTAGAGAGAGTTAGATAGGTTTGACAGCCATAGAAAGAGAGAGAGGGAGAGTTGGATAGGTTGATAGACTGATAGAGAAAAAGAGAGAGACAGAGATAGATACGTTGACAGACAGAGAGAGAGAGAGAGAGAGAGAGAGAGAGAGAGAGAGATATGAGAGTTAGGTTGACAGACATATAGAGAAAGAGATAGAGAGAGTTACGTAGGCTGACAGAGAGAGAGAGAGAGAGAGTTAGATAGGTTGACGGACAGGTAGAAAGAGAGAGAAAAAGAGAGTTAGAGAGAATTAGATAGGTTGACAGACAGATAGAAAGAGAGACAGAGAGAGAGAGAGAGATTGGAGAGATTGACATATAGATGAAAAGAGAGGTTGAGAGAGAGATTGACGTATAGTTAAAAAGAGAGGTTGAGAGAGAGTTAGATAGATATATAGAGAGAGAGAATTAGATAAGTTAACAGATAAAGAGAGAGAGAGAGAGAGAGACCTTACCTTACAGACCTTACATCTTGTTCGGGTTGCCCCATGTCCCTCAGTGTGAGGCACCTCTAATGTCTACCAGAGAGTTTGCTAGTACATCTTCCGGTATATTTGCATCTTCCAATCTCTTGGATGGTCTGGGATGCAGTTTAGATATTTGTCGAGCTTATTCTTAAACACATCTACGCTCACTCCTGATATATTCCTCAGATGAGCTGGCAACGCATTGAATAGACGCTGCATTATCGATGCTGGTGCGTAGTGGATTAATGTCCTGTGTGCTTTCCTTATTTTTCCTGGTATAGTTTTGGGCACTATTAATCTACCTCTGCTTGCTCTTTCTGATATTTTTAGTTCCATGATATTTTCTGTATTCCTTTCTATCTGTTTCCATGCCTGAATTATCATGTAGCGTTCTCTTCTCCTTTCTAGACTATAATAATTTTGAATTGTAGTCTTTCCCAGTAGTCTAGGTCCTTAACTTCTTCTATTCTAGCTGTAAAGGACCTTTGTACACTCTCTATTTGTGCAATATCCTTTTGATAGTGTGGGTACCATATCATATTGCAATATTCAAGTGGACTACGAACATATGTTTTATTAAAGCATAATCATTGTGTTCAGCTTTTCTTGTTTGAAGTGCCGTAACAACATTCCCATTTTTTGCTTTTACATTTTGCCAACAGAGTTGCTATTGATCATTGCATAACATGTTCTATTCATCATCACACCAAGGTCTTTAACTGCTTCCTTATTTGTGATGGTCTCATTATTAGGTCCCTTATATGCATATAGCTTTCTTTCTCTGTCTCCATAATTTATTGATTCAAATTTATCAGAGTTAAATACCATCCTATTTACCTCTGCCCAATCATATACTTTGTTAAGGTCTCTTTGTAGAGCGTTCCTATCTTCATCACAAGTAATTTCTCTACTTATTCTTGTGTCATCTGCGAAACTACTCACTACCGAATCTTTAACATTATTGTCTATGTCTTCAATCATAATAACAAACAGTATTGCAGCTAACACCGTACCTTGCGGCACACCGGATATTACCTTGGCTTCATCCGATTTCTCGTCGTTTGCAATAACTATCTGTTTTCTGTTGTGTAAAAATTCTTTTAACCATTTTTCCTACTTTATCCACGATATTGTGTTTTCTAATTTTCTTCGCTAATATATTATGGTCTACTTTATCAAAAGCTTTTGCAAAGTCTAAATAAACCACATCTGTTTCATTTCCGCTTTTCATATTTTTGAATATGTTCTCACGGTGGACTAACAGTTGGGTTTGTGTACTTTTTCCGGGTACGAACCATGTTGTCCTTTATTAAACAAATTATTTTTATTAAATGTTTCATAATATTTTTCTTCATTACCCTTTCATACACTTTCATAATATGTGATGTTAGACTCACAGGCCTATAATTACTTGCCTCTAGTCTTGATCCACTTTTGAAAGTAGGGGTAATATATGCTAATTTGTGCTCATATATCTTGCCTGTATCTACACTTTGTCTTAATAATATTGCAAGTGGCTTTGCGATAGAATGAACTACTTTCTTTAACAAAATAGCAGGAAATTCCATCTGGCCCTGCAGCAGCTCCATTTTTAATTTCATTAATAGCCTGCACAATATCGGCTTCATTAATATCTATGTCAGCTAAATATTCACTATTTTTCATCCCTTACTTCTATATCATTATATCATTATCTTCATTATCTATTCTAGGGGTGAATTCTCTCTTATATCGTTCTGCAGTATGTTGCAAATTTCCTTTTTTTTCATTCGTTAATCTCCTTCAATTCTCAGAGGGCCTATTTCTATTCTTCTTTTATTCATCTTCTTCGCATATGAGTATAATAGTTTGGGGTTTTGCTTGATATTTAATAGGGTTTTTTCTTCCAAGTCCCGTTTTTCATTTTCTTTTGATTGTATAATCTTTTGTTCTGCATTTTCTATCTTACTTTTTAGTTCTATAACTTTCCATGCATTTTTTTCTTTTGCAAGACCTTTTTCCACTTTCTGATTTTCTGGAACAAGATCCTTCTGTCTCTTGGTATGCATGAATGATGTTACTTTTCTTCTTCGGTATATATTTTTCCACTATTTTCTCCAATATTTTTATAATATCTCCGTATTTAACCCTTATGTCATCACTTACGAAATGTTATCCCAATCTTTGTTTAATTCTTCATTAATTTCTGACCATTTTATATTTTTTTTTACTGTAGAAGTTGTATTTTCCATATCCTTCCCACTTTTTCATTTCTTGCTTATCTCTATTTTCACTTGCTTTGGAAAAATGAACTGTTAATTCTATGACATTATGGTCTGAAATACTCACATTATAAACTATTATTTCTTTAACATAATTCATCTCGTTCACAAATACTAGGTCTAAAGTATTTTCCTTTCTTGTTGGCAGGTGATTTATTTGTTGAATGTTGTATTCTAGTAGCATATCTAATAGCTTTTCAAATTGCCTCTTATCTTCTGCACTACTATTACTCTCTTTTTTTATATGTATAAGTACAACCACAATCTCCTATTCGTTCTTTCCATTCTACGAAAGGAAAGTTGAAGTCACCAGATAGGAGAATAGTCCAGTCCTTGTGATTTCTACATATATCATCCAATTTTTCAATTATTAAGTCAAACTCTTTAGTATTAGGGGGTCTATATATTATTCTATGTTCATCAATTTTTCAGATTCAAATTCTACCGCTATTAGTTCACATTCTGAGTTACTATATTTCTCATATATGTTTCCCTTTTTTTTGTCTTTCCCATATATTGCGGTTCCCCCTTGATTCCTATTTTTTCTATCTGATCTATAAGTTTGGAACCCTTTTATTTGATCATCATTCCCAGTCTCTTGGAATACCAGGTTTCACTTATATTCATTATATCTATTTTCTTTTCATTTTGGGTTAGTTCTTCTAAGTACTCTATTTTTCTTTTTGAGTTACTCGTAACTAAACCCTGCGCATTCATCACTATGATGGTTTGCGTGTTTTCTCCTCATTTAATACTGGTAGTAATAAGGATTTTCCCATGTCTCTTTCCTGTTCTGGTATGTTGTTCTTTTTTTCATTTCCAGAAATTCTGACATTAAAAAATCCAACTTTTCCATAATATTTGATCTTCCTTCATCATAATTATTCATTTTGTGTCTGAATCTGCAATTTTCTCCGTATCTGCAATATCCTCTTGCATAATAAATACAGTTATTATCTCTTGAGTAGAATTTCGGAGCTGATGCTTTGAAATTTTTTGCTGACACCTCTGCATATCTCATTGGTGGTTTGCTTTTCTCTTTTATCTGATATTCTTGATTTCTCTCTTTATTTGTTTCTTTCTTATTTTGGATTTTATTACTTGGTTGGTTATTTATTTGATTATGATTCATGGCTACAGGGTGCATATATTTGCATTTTTTGTCGAACTTACATCCTTTTCCTTCTTTTAGGTTTTTAACATATTTTTGGATGCAGATCTCTGCAATCATCCCCATATCCATCTAAGTATGCACATTTACCATATATTTCATAGTTTTGACATATCTTAGGATGTTTGTAGTAACATCTTTCTCCAAATCTGCAATTCCCTCTTTTCAAAAGGTTGCAGATTTTGTCTTTCTTGTCTATTTTTTCCTCTTTCCCGTCATTGTATAGATCTGGGTAGAGCCTCTTCGGGATTTGCTTTTCTGTTGTCATATCGTAATTTATTTCTTCGTAGGTATGCTGCTTTATTGCCTCATATGTAGTATCAATGAGTATCTCTGCATCCATACTTTTATCTTTTTGTTTCTTTGTTTTCCCCCCTTATTTTTTTCTGTCATTTCATTTTTGTTTACTTCTCTTCCGTTTCCTCTTCTTCTTTTTCTTCTTCTTCTTCCTCTTCCTCTTCTTCTTCATCCTCAACTATTTGTACATTCAATCTTGATTTAATAACATTGTCTATCCATGATAGACATGTTGAACAAAAAATTCTTGTATCTTTTCTCAAATCTTGTATTACCTCAGCACACTGTGGATGGGTCGGAATGTTGTCATGCAGCACATTTTCTGATTAGGTTTTGTGGATTGACTATGCTATACCAAAACCTTACACAGTTTGCATGCTTTTGGCATTCTTTTTCCTAATGCATCAATTAGGATATTCACAAGATTCACCTTATTCATTTTCTTTGTCGGAATATGTTGGTTTATGTATATTTTTCTTTATGAGTCTCTTGACCACTTGGATTTTATTTGGAACTTCTTCAATTATTTTCAAGATGTTTTCATTAGATTTGTTCCAGTTTGAAGGATTATATCCTTCTAATATATCTATGAATGCTTTTGTTATCTTTTTGGTTAGGACTGTTGCTGATTTCATAGATGAGAAATGCCAGTTCCCTTCCTGCTACCTCATCGTATTGCGAATTTGCTAAACACGCCAAATTACGCCACCTCTTCCCGCAGTTGGAACTTACTGCCATCTTGTTCTGATTTATAGTATTACACTTGATAAACTAACTTAGAAGACGCTTTATCCTACTATTTTCACACTAATCTTATCACCGATAGTTCACGAACACTTCTAGATATTTCTCAAATTCTAGTCGTATGTTAAACTTGTGATATCTGTTGATTATTGTGACTTCACGCGGGTACGTCTCACCAAGCAAGATGGCTACTACGAGAGAGAGAGAGAGAGAGAGAGAGTGTGGGAAAAACCCCAAAGCCTAGGGGGGGTTGACGAGTATAAATTAAAAAAGAAAAAATGACGTATGCAGGCCCAGGATCAAAGCTGCGTTGAATATTTGAATAGAAACTACGTAGATGTAGCGAGTGTTTTAACAATGAAAGTATAGAACATTCATAGTTGCGTATTGAAAAAGTTGAGATGTATCAAATCAAGTATTATGTTTTAAATGTAAATCTGAAATGAATGTACTGCTTTTTTTTTTTTTGTCAAAGGCTTAATCCACTCCCTTAGATAGGCTTATTAGATATAAATATTTATTGCACGTGTAGAAGAGATGTACTTTACTTCAACTCTCTCTCTCTCTCTCTCTCTCTCTCTCTCTCTCTCTCTCTCTCTCTCTCTCTCCCCCCCCATTTGGAGCCCTATCCGTAAGGGTTTACAGCTGAAGATTTCTAAAAAAGGCAGAAATAATAATAATAATAATAATAATAATAATAATAATAATAATAATAATAATAATAATATTGGTGACTTACGGAGACACAAGGTTAACATCCTGACTCATTCATAGACATCACTCAATGAGTCATATACATATGGCCGTGAGTGTGTACAAGGGACTGATAACCCTATTTCGGGGAGTGTATAACAGGATAAAGGAGTACTCTTGTGTACATAATTCTAGTACATTTTTTATCCCTCCTGTCGATATGGGCTTGTGCGAATTGCTGCTATTTAAGGTTTATTGACGTCTCGTCTGTACGGCGTGTTCGCTCAGTAGCTGTTCACTAATAGGTGGTCACTAATAGGTTCACTAATAGGTGGTCACCAATAGGTATTCATTAATACTTGTTCACAAATAGGTGTTCACTAATCGGGGGTCACTAATAGGTGGTCACCAATAGGTATTCACCAATAGGTGTTCATCAGTAGGTGTTCACTGATAGGTGTTCATTAATAGTTGTTCACAAATAAGGGGTCACTAATAGGTGTTTTGTCCTTGGAGGGGGCCGGGTTAGGAAATAGGATTATTATTATTATATTATTATTATTGTCGTTGTGGTGATCAGTTGCTGGATGACGACCTCCAAGTACCTGACCGTCTTCCCCTACAATGGGTTGGGTTGAATACCTGGTTGCCGACGAGGCTCCTCTGTTGCCAGAGGTTCCATTTACGTCGTTGTCGTTTATTCCTTCATTTCTTTCCATCATTGCTGAGTTTTGCTATTTAACCCATAGCTGGACCCTACCCCATCAGGGATAGGTACTCATTTACAGCTGAGATAGACTGAGGAAATTATGGTAAAGATCCTTTCCCAAGGAATCAACGCCGAGGAGAGCGGTCACCCATCCAACGACCTGACCAGCCCCAATGTTGCTTAACTTGACTTAAGTCTATTGAGGACCTAACCCACTCCTCCACGGCGCCACACATTTATTATTATATTATAGTTATTATTATTATTATTATATTATTTAATTTTCTTATATTTTATTATTATAATTATATATGATTAAATTTTCTTACATTATTATTGTTTTTATTTTTTATTCCATTCTCTTATATTATTATTAATTATTTTATTATATTATTATTATTATTATTATTATTATTATTATTATTATTATTATTATTCGCTAGCTTTCGACTTCCTCTTGCGTCACTGATTACAATACCTGTGCCCTATTTAGAGCTTCTGGGGCCAACCCAGGTGCCAGCCTCTACCCAACTGCCCTTGCATCCCAAATTACGTACGCAACGATGTCAACTCCCTCTTTTCGTATATTTTTTTTTTTTTTTTTAAGTGAACAACCAATTTAGACTCGGTTTTTATCTTACTTTTTTGTCATTATGCCTGAATACCCAATTCAGACCTTTTTTTTTTTTGTCATTCGGGCTGAACACCCAATTCATACTTTCTTTTTTTGACTGAACATCCAATTCAGACTTTCATTTTTGGGCTGAACACCCAATTCAGACTTTCTTTTTTGGGCTGAACACCCAATTCAGACTTTCTTTTTTGACTGAACATCCAATTCAGACTTTCTTTTTTGGGCTGAACACCAATTCAGACTTTCTTTTTTGACTGAACATCCAATTCTGGCCTCCTTTTTTTGTCATTCGGGCTGAACACCCAATTCAGACTTTCTTTTTTTCTTTTTTCGTTAGGTGTGAACGCCCAATTCAGATCCAGTTTATTTTATTTCTTTGTCATTCGGGTTGATCCGTCAATCAGACCCATTTTATTTATTTATTATTTTTTTTTATTTTTTTTTACTTTTTCTTTTTCACTCGTACTGAACAGTCAATTTAGACCCGTTTATTTATTAATTTTTTAAAATTTTCATTAGGACTGAACGCACAATTCAGACCCATTTATTTATTAACTTTAAAGATTCATCAGGACTGAACACACAATTCAGACCCATTTATTTATTAATTTTTAAAAGATTCATTAGGACTGAACGCACAATTCAGACCCATTTATTTATTAATTTTTAAAAGATTCATCAGGACTGAACACACAATTCAGACCCATTTATTTATTCATTTTTTAAAGATTCATTAGGACTGAACACACAATTCAGACCCATTTATTTATTAATTTTTTTAAAGATTCATCAGGAATGAACACACAAAATAGACCCGTGTATTTGTTAAATTTTTTTTAAGCCTTATTAGGACTGAACACAATTCAGACGCGTTTATTTATTCATTTTTTTGTAAGTGCCATTAGGAATAGACATCTAATTCAGACTTTTTTTTTTTAATGTTATTATGTTCTTTAGTGCCATTCGGACTGAATATCTGTTTCAGACTTTTTTAATTTTTTTAAATTTATTTTATTATTATTATTATTATTATTATTATTATTATTATTATTATTATTATTATTGTACTTAGGAAGCAGACCCTCTCTCAAGCATACTTTATTAAAAGTAATGGCTACTTCAGCAGCATTACACTTGTAGAGATTCTTCTCTATTTTGCGAATAGCGGCTTTTTCAGTGCTACTTAAACAGGCCAGTAGAGCGCCTATAGAGGTCATGGTAAAATACAGGGTCAAAATAGGTGTATATATTTGAATTTTACAGATAAACTATGATACCATAGTCATCAAAGTCATTAACGATTCTTTCTCTCTCTCTCTCTCTCTCTCTCTCTCTCTCTCTCTCTCTCTCTTTCTTAAAGCGAGCTTTCGTCTGGAGCTGCCAGACATCCTCGGGCTGGGAAGCTGAGGGTGGACTGATCTTGGTGCGGTGTCCGTCCTCCTTATATCTGTGGTTGACAGCAAGGGGTCTGCCCCATGCTTGTCTCCTATTGGCTGGTGGCGGTGAGTCTTGTTTTCATTGGCTGCTTGAGCCAGGTCTCAAGCCACTTTCCTCGAACCGATGGTTGAGTTGCAGCATATCCTGCAGCCGCCTGGACCTCCTAAGCGGCGCTGTAACATTGATGGGCGTTGCGCTACGCTGTGGGACGTCACGGCTACTTTGATTTCCATCGGCTGCAGGAGTACCTCGTTCGGGGGCGTTTGTCATCCATAGAGTTGTCATGATCGGTGGTGTCATTGTTAGTGGCAGGTCTTCTCATACTCGTAGGGAGGAGAAATTTTTCCTGCGTCGTATTCAGTGAAGGTTTTATTTGCTGGATGAGGAGCGCCTCCAGCAGGCGCAACCGGACGGGCATCAGGGGCCTTCCCGATGATCTTCGTGTTCTTTATGATGACATCTCGGGAGATGGCCTCGTGATGTTTGGTGCGGGCGTGATTCTTTATAGCCCCCTCTTGGGCGTGGCACGAGAGTCTCTTCGACAGTCGCATGGTAGTCATACCTACGTAGGCGCCGCTGCATTCGCGGACTGGGCATGATATACTGGTACACTACATGCGTCTGCTTCAGGGGTTCTCGTACCTGTGGAGAGGGGTTATTTTTCATAATAAGATCGCGCGTCCTCCGATTCTGGTAATATATGATTAAGTCGATATTCTTGGTGTCGTCAGTCGGGGATACATTATCAGAAATAATTTTCTTGATGGCGTCCTCTTCTTCACGGTAATGGGAACTCATGAAGGCTTTGTAGTACAGCTTGATATTATCCTGGGGGCGGGGCTGCGGGCTCTCACTACCGTACCATTTCTCCAGGGCTGTGCGGACTTCCTTGCTGATTAATTTATTTGAGTACCCGTTATTCACAAGTACTTGGGAGGCGCGGTCGAGTTCCTGGTGAGTGTCCTGCCAGGTCGAGCAGTGGGAGAGGGCCCTCCTGACGAAGGCCCTGACGGTGGTGCTTTTGAATCTGGCGGGGGGCACTCGCTGTCTCCGTTGAGGCAAAGTCCTAAATTGGTTTTCTTTGTGTAGACTGAAAGTACGGAGACCGTCTTCCGTCTTGCTTACAAGGACGTCGAGGAAGGGGAGCCGATCGTCGGAGCTGCGTTCGACTGTGTAATTCAGCACACTACACTGCTGAAATGCTTGACGGAGGGCTTCTACCTCATCCTCGGCGTCGACTTGCACAAAGATGTCGTCAATATAACGTCCATATCTGCGGGGTTGTTTGCTGCATCCTGGCGAAGACCCGTTCCTCCACGGTGCCCATATAAAAGTTAGCGAAGAGGACCCCCAGTGGGGAGCCCATCGCCACGCCGTCCTTTTGGCGGAACATCTGGCCACGGTGGGTGGAGAAAGGGGCCTTCTTCGTGCATATCTCCAGCAGCGTACGGAGCGAGGCTTCCGGTATGTTGAGGGGCGCCGTCGACTGATTCCTGTAGACACGATCAAGGATTATATCTATGGTTTCGTCGACAGGCACGTTCGTAAATAGGGACTCTACATCCAGCGAGGCGATAATCCCGGTACCAGGGGCGTCCTTGATGGTTTCTAAGAACTCTGCCGAAGACTGCAGGCTGTACCGACTCGGGACGTAAGGGGTCAAAATTTGGTTGAGGCGTTTAGCCAAGGCGTACGTAGGGGCGGGCGTCTGGCTGATGATCGGCCGGAGGGGGTTTCCTTGTTTGTGGGTTTTTACATTGCCATATAAATAACCCAGGCTGTAGTCTCCTTGTATGGGCGGGAGGTGCACAGCATTTGTTGCAGCATTCACTGCGCTGATGACTCCGTTAGCCTCCCTCTTGATGTCGTCTGTCGGGTTCCTCGTCAGGCGCTCGAACTTGCTCTCGTCAGACAAAATAGCATCCAGCTTCTCGTGATATTCGGCAGTATCAATCAAGACGAAGGCTGCTGTCTTGTCCGCGCGTCGCACCGTGATGTTCACTTTCTCCTTCAGTTCCTTCGCTGCTTTCTTCATCTCCTTGGTGAGGATCCCGCTGGAGTGAGGTACTCCTGCAGCCGATGGAAATCAAAGTAGCCGTGACGTCCCACAGCGTAGCGCAACGCCCATCAATGTTACAGCGCCGCTTAGGAGGTCCAGGCGGCTGCAGGATATGCTGCAACGCAACCATCGGTTCGAGGAAAGTGGCTTGAGACCTGGCTCAGGCAGCCAATGAAAACAAGACTCACCGCCACCAGCCAATAGGAGACAAGCATGGGGCAGACCCCTTGCTGTCAACCACAGGTATAAGGAGGACGGACACCGCACCAAGATCAGTCCACCCTCAGCTTCCCAGCCCGAGGATGTCTGGCAGCTCCAGACGAAAGCTCGCTTTAAGAAAGAGAGAGAGAGAGAGAGAGAGAGAGAGAGAGAGAAAGAATCGTTAATGACTTTGATGACTATGGTATCATAGTTTATCTGTAAAATTCAAATATATACACCTATTTTGACCCTGTATTTTACCATGACCTCTATAGGCGCTCTACTGGCCTGTTTAAGTAGCACTGAAAAAGCCGCTATTCGCAAAATAGAGAAGAATCTCTACAAGTGTAATGCTGCTGAAGTAGCCATTACTTTTAATAAAGTATTATTATTATTATTATTATTTTTAGTGCCATTTTCACAGTACACCCAAATCAGACCCAGTTCTCGCCCCCACAACGAGACTATAAGTACAACGGTTGGAGGTTATATACCTCGGTATGTGTGTTAGCGTGTCGGCTTCAAGGATAAGCAGCAAAGGCCGTTGTTTATTTATTCATGGACGTAATTCCATAACAGCTGTTTCGACTCGACAGAATTATTTCTTGTAAATAATATTCTCTCCTTTTCCCATATCGGCATTGTTACGAGCGGCCATGCTGTGACCCTCAATAGTGGGAGAATGTGTGTTTCAGAGAGAGAGAGGTTGAACGTAAAATAAATTCATGAGGGCAGAGGAATAAAAGGTTTTCCAGAATTTAGATGCAATGTTGTAATGATGAGAGAGAGAGAGAGAGAGGAGAGAGAGAGAGAGAGAGAGATTTCATCATCTCTGACTGTTACCATTATGTGTGAGGATTGTTTTAAACATCTTTTTCTCGTCAGTGCATTAGATCATATCACTGAGTTTTGAAGAGAGAGAGAGAAATTTAATTATCTTTGGCTCTATACCATTTATGTGTGAGGATTGTTTTAGCCGTACTTTTAGCTCCTTACTCGAGAGAGAGAGAGAGAGAGAGAGAGAGAGAGAGAGAGAAAATGATTAGTCTGTGTTCCTTGTTTTACTTGGCATATGCGTGTCCTCCTCAAACCCCTTTACGATCACTACGTATTATTGTAAAGAAAAATATTCAATTAGTGATTTTTACTCTCTGATGAACTGACTTAATGTGTTCTTTGTTTTACGCATCTTAATTTATTTATTTATTCATTTTTTTAAGTTCTTTCCTGTTTGCGTCGTATTTTCCAAAGTAGGTATTTATAGCAAGTGAAGGGAAGGCAAATCACCCCGAGTTTTTTTTTCTTTATTATTTTCCCCAATAGAAACAATGGGGATTTGAATCAAGGAGATTTTATGAAGCAAATAATTTTCCCAACTTTGTTTATTAGTGTTAGTTTTTTTCTCTTTCTTTTTTTCTTTCAATGGAAACATTGAGGATTTGAATTAAGGTGATTTTATGAAGCAGATAAATTGTACCAACTTTGTTCATTAGTGTTAGTTTAGCCAAAGGCATATTGTGCTTAGTATCTGTAGGAATTATAGCTTTTCCTTTTCTTCTCAGCAGCTGCAAAATGCTACAGCA
>NC_087208.1:54928892-54946392 GCF_015104395.2 Macrobrachium nipponense
GTCTTCTTGGCCTTCTTTTAGTACGCTGTCTGTCATATGACCTCAGGCTGGCCAAGGTCTATATAGTAGAAGACCTGACCTTCCTTCGGTTTTTAATTGGCGACCGGGAGAGAATTTCTTTAGCGTATGTCCTTAGGGAGGAGGGGGGGAGGGTTAGTTCCGTCAGTGCACCTCACACGCGATGCGTTGTATAGGCATCACTTTGCGGCGTACCTAAGGCCCGTAGCTGCAGCCCTTTTCATTCCATTTTACTGTACCTCCCTTCATTATCTTCATTCCATCTGACTTTCCACCCTCTCCTAACAATTGTTTCATAGTGCAACTGCTTTGAGGTTTTTCTCCTGGTACACCTTTCAAAACTCCTTTACTGTCAAATAATGGATGGAAACTAAAGCTGAAGAGATACAACACATCCCAGTGTGGGAACTTCTTCACATGCAAGATATGTGAGACGTGGAATAAACTGCCACAAAAGTTGTAAACAGCAACGGTGTCGAAGAGTTTAAAAGAAAGCTAGACAAAATCATTAGAAGGACACTGTGAATGCACAGTAAAACCTGCTCCTAGAGATAAGTGAGCACTCGATGTCTCCTCTTAGGATGGACTAATAAGTCTTTGAGACGTCCTAATCCTTGTAACTCCTTGTAATTCTCTCTCTCTCTCACTCTCTCTCTCAACAGTGTGGAAGAGTTTAAAAGGAAGCTAGACAAAATCATTAAAAGGACACTGTGAATGCGCAGTAAAACCTGCTCCTACAGATAAGTAAGCAAGCGGTGTCTCCTCTTAGGATGGACTAACAAGTCTTTGAGACATCCTATTCCTTGTAACTCCTTGTAACTCTCTCTCTCTCTCTCTCATCTGCCAGCGAACACCAAATCCATACCACTCCGGAATGACACAACCTGTCGGTTGCCAAGCAAACTATTCCTGAACCTCAACTTTAATATGGGCAGACAACCTCAACCTTGACTCGCCCGGGGTGTGGGAGCCCCGGGGGAGTTGGGGGGCCTTTAACGATTCGGGAAACACGACGGGACTTTTGGAAGGGGGGCGGGTGTGCGGGCTTGGTGGGGGTTACGGGAGGGAGTGATGCCCTGGGGCTAGGCTTTATTTTTTCCCATCGCTTTTCAATGTGATGGAAGTAAGCAACTCTGTACCTGAACCCTCTTACGATTGGGGTGGCGGGGGGAAGACCTTTGGAGAAAGGGGGTTTGGGTAGGGGTTGAGGAAGAAAGGGTAGGAAAGGAAGAGGAAAGGTGGGGGAAGGGAGGGAAGGGAGCTGGGTTAGGCTCTCATTTTGTCATCGCCTTTAAATGAGATGGAAATAAGTCCGTGCTTGTCTAAGCTCCTGCTGTGATAGGTGGAATTAGATTCATCTGATTGGATTGAGTCTTATGTTCGTATATTAATTAGGATTTGAGTTGTTGAGTAAGCTTATGGATTTATTCTCGTTTATGAAAATACATTTAGGAGATAATGTATTCGGCCCAAAAGCTCATTGGGGGGTTATTTATTTGATGTATGTCATCATTTAAATTATTCTCAAGCGCTTTTCAAGTTGATGTTGATTTGCGCATTTGTTTCTTATACACAAATAAATAAACAATATATATATATATATATATATATATATATATATTATATATATATATATATATATATATTATACTATATCACGTTTGCATTTAGGGGCGTTCATCATGCGCTCTTTCGAGCACATCTCCTCGTATATACCAAGCACTCGACTATCCATATATCCATTTCTGCCTTCAGCTGAACTCGTATTATATTATCTTGCCATCCATTAACTTCGCGCGCAGCATCACAGCCGTTCCAGCAGCAGCCGTTCCAGAAACAGCCGTTCCAGCAGCATCACAGCCGTTCCAGCATCAGTCGTTCCAGCAGCAGCCGTTCCAGCAGCATCACAGCCGTTCCAGCATCAGCCGTTCCAGCAGCGGCAGCCAGCCACCTCGTATCAGCTTTCTTTGCCAAATGCAAAATATAATTAGGTCTCGATAGACCTGGAAAACCAGATACCTACCGGTGCTTTTAATAGATGAGGGTCTCTCTCTCTCTCTCTCTCTCTCTCTCTCTCTCTCTCTCTCTCTCTCTCTCGCTCGAATAATGGCTGGGAAAATATTTGCCAGGCAATGGATGTATTCTCGTTTATTCGTCTCTCGTTTCTCGCCCAGAGAGAGAGAGAGAGAGAGAGAGAGAGAGAGAGAGAGAGAGAGAGAGAGAGAATCATAATCCTCTTTTGGTTTTACGCCGTATTGCATTTTTTTATGAACTTTTCCATATTGGATTACAGATGAGAGAGAGAGAGAGAGAGAGGCATAATCCTGTTTTGGTTTTTCGCGGGATTACAGTTTTTCTTGAATTTGTTTCTCCTGAGAGAGAGAGAGAGACCTTACCTTACAGACCTTACAGTTCGTTCGGGTTGCCCCAGGTCCCTCAGTGTGAGGCGCCTCTAATGTCTACCAGAGAGTTGCTAGTACATCTTCCGGTATATTTTGCATCTTCCAATCTTGGATGGTCTGGGATGCAGTTTAGATATTTGTCGAGCTTATTCTTAAACACATCTACGCTCACTCCTGATATATTCCTCAGATGAGCTGGCAACGCATTGAATAGACGCTGCATTATCGATGCTGGTGCGTAGTGGATTAATGTCCTGTGTGCTTTCCTTATTTTTCCTGGTATAGTTTTGGGCACTATTAATCTACCTCTGCTTGCTTGCTCTTTCTGATATTTTTAGTTCCATGATATTTTCTGTTATTCCTTCTATCTGTTTTCCATGCCTGAATTATCATGTAGCGTTCTCTTCTCCTTTCTAGACTATATAATTTTAAGGATTGTAGTCTTTCCCAGTAGTCTAGGTCCTTAACTTCTTCTATTCTAGCTGTAAAGGACCTTTGTACACTCTCTATTTGTGCAATATCCTTTTGATAGTGTGGGTACCATATCATATTGCAATATTCAAGTGGACTACGAACATATGTTTTATAAAGCATAATCATGTGTTCAGCTTTTCTTGTTTTGAAGTGCCGTAACAACATTCCCATTTTTGCTTTACATTTTGCCAACAGAATTGCTATTTGATCATTGCATAACATGTTCCTATTCATCATCACACCAAGGTCTTTAACTGCTTCCTTATTTGTGATTGTCTCATTATTAGGTCCCCTATATGCATATAGCTTTCCTTCTCTGTCTCCATAATTTATTGATTCAAATTTATCAGAGTTAAATACCATCCTATTTACCTCTGCCCAATCATATACTTTGTTAAGGTCTCTTTGTAGAGCGTTCCTATCTTCATCACAAGTAATTTCTCTACTTATTCTTGTGTCATCAGCGAAACTACTCACTACCGAATCCTTAACATTACTGTCTATGTCTTCAATCATAATAACAAACAATATTGCAGCTAGCACCGTACCTTGTGGCACACCGGATATTACCTTGGTTTCATCCGATTTCTCATCGTTTGCAATAACTATCTGTTTTCTGTTGTGTAAAAATTCTTTTAACCATCTTCCTACTTTATCTACGATATTGTGTTTCTAATTTTCTTTGCTAATATATTATGGTCTACTTTGTCAAAGGCTTTTGCAAAGTCTAGATAAACCACATCTGTTTTCATTTCCGCTTTTCATATTTTTGAATATGTTCTCACGGTGGACTAACAGTTGGGTTTGTACTTTTTCCGGGTACGAAACCGTGTTGTCCTATATTAAACTAAATTATTTTTTATTAAATGTTTCATAATATTTTTCTTCATTACCCTTTCATACACTTTCATAATATGTGATGTTAGACTCACAGGCCTATAATTACTTGCCTCTAGTCTTGATCCACTTTTGAAAGTAGGGGTGATATATGCTAATTTGTGCTCATCATAAATCTTGCCTGTATCTACACTTTGTCTTAATAATATTGCAAGTGGCTTTGCGATAGAATGAACTACTTTCTTTAACAAAATAGCAGGGACTCCATCCGCCCTGCAGCAGCTCCATTTTTAATTTCATTAATTGCCTGCACAATATCAGCTTCATTAATTTCTATGTCAGCTAAATATTCACTATTTTCTTCCCTTACTTCTATATCATTATCTTCATTATCTATTCTAGGGTGAATTCTCTCTTATATCGTTCTGCCAGTATGTTGCAAATTTCCTTTTTTTCATTCGTTAATCTCCCTTCAATTCTCAGAGGGCCTATTTCTATTCTTCTTTTATTCATCTTCTTCGCATATGAGTATAATAGTTTGGGGTTTTGTTTTTTTGCTTGATATTTAATAGGGTTTTTTCTTCCAAGTCCCGTTTTTCATTTTCTTTTGATTGTATAATCTTTTGTTCTGCATTTTCTATCTTACTTTTTAGTTCTATAAACTTTCCATGCATTTTCTTTTCTTTTGCAAGACCTTTTTTCCACTTTCTGATTTTCTGGAACAAGATCCTTCTGTCTCTTGGTATGCATGAATGATGTTTACTTTTCTTCTTCGGTATATATTTTTCCACTATTTTCTCCAATATTTTATATAATATCTCCGTATTTACCCTTATGTCATCACTTACGAAAATGTTATCCCAATCTTTGTTTAATTCTTCATTAATTTCTGACCATTTTATATTTTTTACTGTAGAAGTTGTATTTTCCATATCCTTCCCACTTTTTCATTTCTTGCTTATCTCATATTTTCACTTGCTTTGGAATGAACTGTTAATTCTATGACATTATGGTCTGAAATACTCGCATTATAAACTATTATTTCTTTAACATAATTCATCTCGTTCACAAATACTAGGTCTAAAGTATTTTCCTTTCTTGTTGGCAGGTGATTTATTTGTTGAATGTTGTATTCTAGTAGCATATCTAATAGCTTTTCAAATTGCCTCTTATCTTCTGCACTACTATTACTCTCTTTTTTATATGTATAAGTACAACCACAATCTCCTATTCGTTCTTTCCATTCTACGAAAGGAAAGTTGAAGTCACCAGATAGGAGAATAGTCCAGTCCTTGTGATTTCTACATATATCATCCAATTTTTCAATTATTAAGTCAAACTCTTTAGTATTAGGAGGTCTATATATTACTATGTTCATCAATTTTTCAGATTCAAATTCTACCGCTATTAGTTCACATTCTGAGTTACTATATTTCTCATATATTTTTCCTTGTTTTTTGTCTTTCCCATATATTGCGGTTCCCCCTTGATTCCTATTTTTTCTATCTGATCTATAAGTTTGGAACCCTTTTATTTGATCATCATTCCCAGTCTCTTGGAATACCAGGTTTCACTTATATTCATTATATCTATTTTCTTTTCATTTTGGGTTAGTTCTTCTAAGTACTCTATTTTTCTTTTTGAGTTACTCGTAACTACAAACCCTGCGCATTCATCACTATGATGGTTTGCGTGTTTTCTCCTTCATTTAATACTGGTAGTAATAAGGATTTTCCATGTCTCTTTCCTGTTCTGGTATGTTGTTCTTTTTTTCATTTCCAGAATTCTGACATTAAAAAATCCAACTTTTCCATAATATTTGATCTTCCTTCATCATAATTATTCATTTTGTGTCTGAATCTGCAATTTTCTCCGTTTCTGCAATATCCTCTTGCATAATAAATACAGTTATTATCTCTTGAGTAGAATTTCGGAGCTGATGCTTTGAAATTTTTTGCTGACACCTCTGCATATCTCATTGGTGGTTTGCTTTTCTCTTTTACCTGATATTCTTGATTTCTCTCTTTATTTGTTTCTTTCTTATTTTGGATTTTATTACTTGGTTGGTTATTTATTTGATTATGATTCATGGCTACAGGGTGCATATATTTGCATTTTTTGTCGAACTTACATCCTTTTCCTTCTTTTAGGTTTTTACATATTTTTGGATGCAGATCTCTGCAATCATCCCCATATCCATCTAAGTATGCACATTTACCATATATTTATAGTTTTGACATATCTTAGGATGTTTGTAGTAACATCTTTCTCCAAATCTGCAATTCCCTCTTTTCAAAAGGTTGCAGATTTTGTCTTTCTGTCTATTTTTTCCTCTTTCCCGTCATTGTGTAGATCTGGGTAGAGCCTCTTCGGGATTTGCTTTTCTGTTGTCATATCGTAATTTATTTCTTCGTAGGTATGCTGCTTTATTGCCTCATATGTAGTATCAATGAGTATCTCTGCATCCATACTTTTATCTTGTTCTTTGTTTTCCTTATTTTTTTCTGTCATTTCATTTTTGTTTACTTCTCTTCCGTTTTCCTCTTCTTCTTTTCTTCTTCTTCTTCCTCTTCCTCTTCTTCTTCATCCTCAACTATTTGTACATTCAATCTTGATTTAATAACATTGTCTATCCATGATAGACATGTTGAACAAAAAATTCTTGTATTCTTTTCTCAAATCTTGTATTACCTCA
Organism: Macrobrachium nipponense; assembly: GCF_015104395.2. Taxonomy (NCBI): domain Eukaryota; kingdom Metazoa; phylum Arthropoda; class Malacostraca; order Decapoda; family Palaemonidae; genus Macrobrachium; species Macrobrachium nipponense. The sequence goes on from NC_087208.1 coordinate 54,935,319, forward strand.
GCACACTGTGGATGGGTCGGAATGTTGCATGCAGCACATTTTCTGATTAGGTTTTGTGGATTGACTATGCTATACCAAACCTTACACAGTTTGCATGCTTTTGGCATTCTTTTTCCTAATGCATCAATTAGGATATTCACAAGATTCACCTTATTCATTTTCTTTGTCGGAATATGTTGGTTTATGTATATTTTCTTTATGAGTCTCTTGACCACTTGGATTTTATTTGGAACTTCTTCAATTATTTTCAAGATGTTTTCATTAGATTTGTTCCAGTTTGAAGGATTATATCCTTCTAATATATCTATGAATGCTTTTGTATCTTTTTGGTTAGGACTGTTGCTGATTTCATAGATGAGAAATGCCAGTTCCCTTCCTGCTACCTCATCGTATTGCGAATCTGCTAAACACGCCAAATTACGCCACCTCTTCCCGCAGTTGGAACTTACTGCCATCTGTTCTGATTTATAGTATTACACTTGATAAACTAACTTAGAAGACGCTTTATCCTACTATTTTCACACTAATCTTATCACCGATAGTTCACGAACACTTCTAGATATTTCTCAAATTCTAGTCGTATGTTAAACTTGTGATATCTGTTGATTAATCTGACTTCACGCGGGTACGTCTCACCAAGCAAGATGGCTACTACGAGAGAGAGAGAGAGAGAATCAAAGGCATCCAGTCTGATTTAGGTCTTGCCTCTTTCTATCGAAGTCCAGAACTTGTGATGTTCCTCCTGACTGACGTGATTCGTTAATTGTTTAATCGAGTTTTTTGGTCGTAAATTTCCCCCAACAGATGCGAGCGACCTTATTAATTAACTTCCTATCCTAAGTTTTGCCTCTGGTTAATCACAGTGGATCCCCAACAAGGAAAAAGTGTCTACTGCAACAACATCAACAATATCTGTGGAACTAACTTACTGGTGTTAAGGATATTCGAGATAAAGTTCCCAAAGACAGATTAGGTGAGCTAATTAGCTAATTACCTGGTTGTAAGGAAAACAAACCTTACATCCGACATCCCGCTGGGGGGGGGGGGGGGGGGGGGGGGGGGGGTGGGGGGGAAGAGTTAGTGCCGACAGTGGACCTCGCGTAGTGCACTGTAGGCAGCGCTGCACTAACGGTTATTTGCAGCGTCCCTTCGGCCCCTAGCTGTCTTCCTACGGGCTGCTCTAGGAGCAAGAGCCCGTGCTGGCATAAGGCATAATCACCAACAACCCTAGCTGCACTCACTTGTATAGCCTTTTACTTTACCTCGGTTTCCATTTCTTCTCTTCCATTATGCTGTCCAACCACTCAAACTCCCTCTTTTCGCTGTGTTTTATTACTGTCAGGTTTTTGCAATTAAATCAGTCAAGTACAGCGCGCATAAAAAATATAGCACCGGACGCCGCCCCTATGCCTCTTTTAATTGCAGCCAGCGAATGTCATAAAATTTTGTTCTCGTCTCCGTGTGGGCCGTAATGAAAACCAATTCAGTTTAATAACAGTCTAATGACAGTCATTGTGTGAGTGCAGATCCAATCAGTGGAGCCAATTATAGCGGTTATGTTTCTAATAAAGAGTCGCTGCTGAGATTGTGGCATCTCCAGTCACCTTGGGATTTGGAAATGGTGGTCTCACATGACGTTTTGCGTCGTGTTCCGTTTCAGACGGAACTTTTGCGAGGTCGTTAGAGATGTGCAGTGTTGATGGCGACGACCACTTGCTTCTAAATTAGGGAATAAACCTTCAGGATAATGATAGTTCTCGTAATTTTGAGTATTAATGCTAATGGTGTTGATAATGACAGTTCTTCTTCTATATTACTGCTGTTATTTATTAGTTTTCTGTAAAAGAAGACTATAGAGATGGCTTTGTCTGTCCGTCCTCAGGTCTTCGAAACTACTGAGGCTAGAGGGCTGCAAAATGGTACGTTGATCATCCACCCTCCGATCATCAAACATACCAAATTGCAGCCCTCTAACTTCAATAGTTTTTATTTTATTCAAGGTTAAAGGTAGCCATGATCTCTCTTCTGGCACCGCACCAATGCAGGCCACCATGGCCGGCATAGAGTTTCACGGGCCGTAGCTGAGTTTCATTCAGCATTCTACGCTGCACAGAAAGCTCGATTGCGCCGAAGAAACTTTGGCGCATTTTTCACTTTTTATTTCTTACCATTGAGGATGTTTATGTTGACGAAGTTATGATTTGATAACTCCAGGGAAGTGCACCTTTTGCGTCTGTATGATTGATTGGGTCGTTTCATTATCATAGACGTGCTTCTCAATAGCCATTAGTGGGAGAATTATCAATTAATTTGGTCGGGGGGAGTCTGGCTAACTCACAAATTATGTATATATCTCTCCCACTCGCGCACACATATATATACGTACTTAGGCACATGCACGAGTTCACGATGTTTGCAACGAATATTCATTGCAGTGGAGGCGGAGATGGTCTCTCTCTCTCTCTCTCTCTCTCTCTCTCTCTCTCTCTCTCTCTCTCTCTCTCTCTCTCAGTAAAGTTTGCAATGGATTAGGGATTACATCGACTTGAAAGTTATGGTGGTCATTTATTCAAACGAAGTCTCCTGGTCACAATAGATCTAGTAACCTAAACTCTCTCTCTCTCTCTCTCTCTCTCTCTCTCTCTCTCTCTCTCTCTCTCTCTCTCTCAGTGCATTATTACGCTGATAGAATTCTCTTTGCATTTTGATAGATTCTATCTACATATTAATTACTTTATTTATTTTTTTCAATAATCGAGATAGATCTCTTCTTTCTGTATTTTCCCTTTACCTCCTGATGAACACCGTAATATTCTTTGGAAGCTTGTTCCATAGGAAGAGGATTTACTTTCTTAATAATAATAATAATAATAATAATAATAATAATAATAATAATAATAATAATAATAATAACCCACTCTTCATTAATACTAATAATATTAATCACACTCTATTCAGTAATATAATAATAATAATAATAATAATAATAATAATAATAATAATAATAATAATAATAACCTTTAAGCAAGTACCTTTCTTAATGTCAATTAACTACGTAACCCAAATAATTACTAGAAAAATTAAATAAAAACAACTAAAATAAGCATCCCCAAAACGGCAACAATACCGAAAGTACCTACCTACCTACCTACCTCCTCAGCCGACGACGTGTTACGCCAACCGCCAAGGATAAGTGTAAACGCTTTTTGGGAATATCGACCGTGACGGACAAAACCGCTAAAACACCGCCCGGAATATGACGCAATATCACACCCGCGGCCTTCAGGGAGGCGTTTATAACAAAAGGAAATATATACGACGATGGCGGTTCTGAAACACCGCTATAGCGGTGCCTGCCCTGGCTCGAAGATTAAACGGGATAATGAAAAGAAAAAATAAAAAAAAGTTTAAAGACTGTTTCCATTATTATTATTATTATTATTATTATTATTATTATTATTATTATTTTTGTTGTTGTTGTTGTTGTTGTTGTTGTTGTTGTTGTTGTTGTTGTTAAGAAAATAAACCCTCTTCATATGGAATAAATCCACTACAGGGGCCATTGACTTGAAATTCAAGCTTCCAAATAATAATAATAAAATAATAATAATAATAATAATAATAATTAATAATATAATAATAATAATAATAATATATTATTATTATTATTATTATTATTATTATTATTATTATTATTATTATTATTATTATTATTATTATTATTATTATTATTATTATTATTAAGAAGATGAACCCTATTCATGTGGAATAAACCCACTACGGTGGCCACTGACTTGAAATTCAAGCTTCCAAAGATTATTATTATTATTATTATTGATTGGTTACACTGAAAAAGACCAGTCTCTAGGATCACACCACAAAAGCAACTTTAACCAACAACGAAAAACAAAATATGATCGAAGGCCTAATGGGAATTTATATAACGTTAGTCTTTTAATTGTACCCTGAAGAGGGGTAGTGCCATCAGTGTTCCTCATGCTCTGCACCGTAGGCATGACTTGAGATTCTTTGCAGTGTCCCTTCGGCTACTAGCTGCAACCCCTTTTATTTCTTTTACTGTAGCTCTGTTCATAGTACCCTTTTTTCCATCTTATTTTCCACCTACTAGCAATTGTTTTATAGTGTAACGCCAGCAAGTACAGTCTTTGGAATATTGCTATTTTCCAAATGAGTTGAATAACATATGAAAGTCTATTTATAAAATGGCACTTCATAATAGAGACGTTAATTCATCTGACTATTATCGTCCCGACGTATTGGATAAGGTATTTCAACCCCCCTCCCCCCATCCCACCCCCAAAATTAATAATAATCATAATAACAATAAAATACAAAAGAAAATTTCTAATAATCATATTAATAAAAAATACCTGCTTTTTATAACCCAAGCGGTCATAATCGGTACCGCAAGTCGTTATCGTTCATTATTTTTCAACACTCCAAAAATAATAATAAAAAATAGTAATAATAAAAGCACCTACCGCAAGTAATTATCGTTGATTATTTTTCAACCCCCCAAAAATAATAATGATAAATAATAATAATAATAATAATAATAAAAGCACCTACCGCAAGTAATTATCGTTGATTATTTTTCAACCCCCCAAACATAATAATGATAAATAATAATAATAATAAACACCTGCTTTGTACAACAATAATAATAAAAACACCCGCTTTTTATAGCTCAAACGGTCATAATTATAATCGGTACCGCAAGTAATTATCATCCATTATTTTGCAGCACCTAAAAATGATTATAAAAATAATAATAATAATAATAAAACACCTGATTTTTATAAACCAGGCGGTCATTATCGTTACCGCAAGTAATTATATCTTTCATTATTTTACTCCGGCCATTTCGCTATGCGTAGGCGTTTTCACAAGGCCGCTTCCCAAACATTAATAATTAAATCCTTTGTGTAGATGAGCCTTGAAGGAAGGAGAATACGGGACTTGAATATTTTCGAACCTTTTTGCCCCCAAAAAAAAAAAAAAAAAAAAAAAAGGCGCAGGTAACCACTGGAATTCGCAGTCCCTCCCTTATGGCTGTTATTTTTTTTTTTTTTTTTTCTTAAGAAGTGATTAATTTACATAAATTCTAATGATTGGGGTATTTTGAACTCTTTATCCTTCGTATTCATCTTGATCAATAAAAAATCAAAATTATCAATTAAGTTCGCCAAGTTTGTCAGTATAGCGTACGGGTTGTATTTGTTGTTGGTTTTATGGTTTCCAAAATATTTTTTTTTTATATTTATAGTTTATTGTATATATATATATATAATATATATATATATATCTATAATGTCTATCATACATATATAACTATATACATATATATATACTTATGTATAATATATATATAAACATATGTATATTGGGTATATATATACATACATACATATTTCATGTGTCCTCATACTCCCCTTTGAAATACATACTACTCTTCTCTTTGCCTTTGACAAAGTCGACACAGCGTCCACAGACAGCCATTAGTGTCTGTTTGTCGTGCAAAACATCCAACCACTCCTTATAATTACGCCGACATCCAATGAATGACCACCTGCGTTAATGACTGTGACGGCGGCGTCGCGCGTACACAGGTACTGTACGTACAGGGTTCCGTACCGTCAGTGTATAAATGCCATTTGCCACTAACCATTCTCAAGTGCTCGGTAGAAACAGGATACGTGCCTATAAGCAGCTGGAGGAGGAGGAGGAAAGCTATTTGAGCCGCTACAAGCTATAGCTATAAGTAGCTAGCTGCCACCTCTTCCGTAGGGTAGCTACCTACCTAGTTCGACCAAGGTTCTCCTGCGGTTATGAGTTATTGTGTGAGTTATATATTGTGGCCCGGCCTTTTACCAGGAATACTTTCTAAAAGGGCTGGGCGGTCTCCTTTTAGAGGGTAATAGCATCTATGTATATATACGTTATGTGTGTGTGTGTGAGAGAGAGAGAGAGAGAGAGAGAGAGAGAGAGAGAGAGTTCTTTCACGTGTGTGTGTGTGTGTGAGAGAGAGAGAGAGAGAGAGAGAGAGAGAGAGAGAGAGAGAGAGCGGGGTGGGGTGGGGGAAATTTTGCACTTGTGTGTGTGAGAGAGAGAGAGAGAGAGAGAGAGAGAGAGAGAGAGAGAGAGGTATATGTGAGAGAGAGAGAGTGGCAGAGAGGTATATTGTGAGAGAGAGAGAGAGAGAGAGAGAGAGAGAGTGAGTGTTCTTACCGTGTGTGTGTGTGTGAAAGAGAGAGAGAGAGTTCTTACACGTGTGTGTGTGTGTGAGAGAGTGAGATGAGAGAGAGAGAGAGAGAGAGAGAGATAAGTTCTTTCACGTGACGGTCAATGGGGGTGGCCGGGGTGGGGGGGGGGGGGGGTAGCTCTGAAGCCATTGCCGGACGTTCATCACCCATAAAGCCTCTTTAATCTTTCCCGCCCGCCCCCCTTCATGTATATGTTCCTTCTTCCCCTTTCCTTCTCCCCCTTCCCTATCCCCCCTACCCCTCCCCTATGTCTGTAAAAGGGGATTAGACGTCAAGAGTGCGAAGGTTTCCTCGGGGTTAGCCTATGTTTTTTTTTTTTTTTTTTAGTGCTTGGTACCTGAAGTGATGAGTCAGGTGGAATTCGACTAGTCATGGGGAGTGATTCATGATATATATACGTATATATATATATATATATATATATATATATATATATATATATATATATATATATATATATATATATATATATACACTAAAAATACACAGGATTCTTAAAAAGACAATTAAAAACATTAAAAGGCAAAAAAAAGACTGATGATGCACATAGTCATGTGCGAAACGTTTCTTCATGAATAAATCTTTTAAAACATCTATGAGAGAGAGAGAGAGAGAGAGAGAGAGAGAGAGAGAGAGAGAGAGAGAGAGAATCAAATCATTTACGTGCAAATATATAGCAATAATGTTGCATTGGTTGATGCTTAATTAGATGTGTATATTGCAATAGAAAGAGACTTGGGCGAGAGAGTCCACTATGAAGCTGTCGAGCAGACGTATTAGAGGATTGTTCGTGTGTGTCTGCGTTTACGCGCGTACGCTTTTGGTATGCGTATGTCAATGTATTTATTTATGCACAGTTGTATATACTGTTCAAATTAGACCCTGTTTGTTTATTACCTAAAGGAAGCGATAAAAGCAGATGGCTGATATGTGACGTACAATTAGCCAGCTGTATAAAGTATGAATATGAGTGTGCAAGGGATAAATATGAGCACGCAAAGGATGAGTACGAGTATGGGGTCACCATGAAAATGATGAATGAGTGATTAGACGTGTACTTCCGCTGCGATAGTGATCCGCGCATGCGCCTACAGCCCGTCGCTGATAAGGCGACAGTGTAGCCAGCGCCATTGGCAACGTTGACAAGTTGGAAAAATGGTACGACGCTAATCCGGTTTTCATTAGTGGATGAATGAGGATGAAATGACTGATCGCTGGATGAACGTGTGTGGATGACAGTAAGTGGATGGTATGGTTGGATGCACGTGTAGTACTTTCGTTATAGCCTGCTCTGTCTATACGTACGGACTGATGGCATAATGCATTTCGTGTACGCCATTTATCGGCACGCACGGCATCGCATCCGGCCTCTCTCTCTCTCTCTCTCTCTCTCTCTCTCTCTCACGGGTGGACACATTCACACACACACACACACACACACGTCAGCTATAGCCAATTGTTACCACAGCTGAGACAATGGTGTGGTTTTTATCTCTCTCTCTCTCTCTCTCTCTCTCTCTCTCTCTCTCTCTCTCTTTACTTCGTATGTATACCGAGCATTGCTTCCTATGGTAGTGTCATTTCATGTTATCATTATTTTGAACCAGTCAAGGTTAATTAAATGGAATTTGTGTTCATGTGTTTATATAGTATATTTTAGAGAGAGAGAGAGAGAGAGAGAGAGAGAGAGAGAGAGAGAGAGCCTCTGTATATTTATTTATACTCTATTGTTTAATTTCTGGCGTCACTCCACCCATTTTTTTTCTTTTTGCAGCCCGAATTTCGTATACTCTCGTTTATTAAAAGATTTTTTTTTTCCAGATCACACTTAAAGTTTTTGTGCTTTGTTAAAAATTCTTGAAAAAAATTAGATGGTTTGGCTGACGCCAGAAATCAAACAATAGCGAATGAAGAGATATCCAGACTCTCTCTCTCTCTCTCTCTCTCTCTCTCTCTCTCTCTCTCTCTCCATTTATTTTATGAATGGCCCGGAAATAAAAATTCTGGAGTCATGCTTTGTAGAGTCATGCAAATACAACATATATATATTATTTCTTAAGAATTCGACCGAAATGATGTCATCAATGTGTAATGACTGCTATAAGGGCGAAATTTCATTCGATTTCAGTACCGTTGTGGACCTTAGGTTTCGGTTTCCGGGTGTCGTTTCACCCGCAATCATGTGTAGCGTTTGCTGTGTCATATTACATAAGGAAAGTCAAGTAATGATGTTTGGGTGCTGGTAACGGTATGTGATATATATTTATATTATATATGTATATATACACACATATATATACATTTAATATTATATATATATATATATATATTATATATATATATATATATATATATATATATTATATATAGATATATGTATTATAAATTGTATTATATGTATACATATATAAAACATTTTATGTCTAGGCCAGTCCCTTACGACGCTCAGCCAATCAGGAGCGTCGTAAGGGTCTGGCCTAGACATCATAAATGCACGGTTGAAGTGAATCTACTATATAGTTTACCTTTTTCTTTGGATAAAGAGAGACAACGTCTATAACTATCAACGTAACCGACCCAGTAACAGAGTTACCATTATGAGAAACTTAATAAATTTCATGTGTGTTATGAGAAACTTAGTCAATTTCATCTGTATTATGAGATCTTGATAAATTTCATCTGTATTCTGAAAAACTGTTTCCGAATACAGATGCAAACAATGTGGGAATTACAAAAGACAGCGGCGCAGCCTCACAGGTGTGCGCGGCAGGTGTTTGCATCTGTGTTTGGGATGATGGGCGAATAAGCCCCAGCCTTTGTTGGTCTATCAAGGTCCCCCTTCGAGTCAACGTGAGAGCTGTTTTTATTTGATTTTTTAGAGTTTCTTCCATTTACAATATTTCTTATTTATTTATTTATTTATTTATTTATTTATTTTTTTATATATTTTCTTTTTGCAGAAGAGCTGTTTTCATTTACAGTAAATTATAAATTATTTTCTTTAACAGGAAAAGTTGCTTTCACTTACAATAATTTTTTTTATATGAGCTGTTTTCATTTAAAGTAAATTTTCATTGATTTTTTTAAACAGGAGAGTTGCTTTCATTTACAATATTTTTTTTTTAGAGGAGCTGTTTCGTTGTACAATAAATTTTCAATGATTTTTTTTTTGTTTCTTACTGGAGAGCTGTTTTATCTGCAATAATTTTTTTTTTTAAGGAGAACAGTTTTCATTTACAATAATTTTTTTTAAGGAGAGCTGTTTTCGTTTACAGTAAGTTTTCAATTATTTTTCTTAAACAGGAGCTGTTTTCATTTACAATAAATTTTCATTTTTTTTAAAGAACTGCTTACGTGTTCAATAATTTTTGGGGGTTTATTGACGGAAGAGCAAATACTGTGTACAATAAACGTTCGGTTTATTTTTAAAGAGGAGCAACTTCTATGTACAATAAATTTATATTTTTGTAGAAGTTTTTTATCTTTTAGAGTTTTTTATTCTTTTTAGAGAAGAACTGCTTACACGTACAATAAATTTCCTTTTTTTTTAAACTACGCCTTTTCCCCCTTACGAGGAGTTCAGGCGCCCATTTACAACTGGGTATGCATCAGGTTTTGGCGGTTAACCACTGACCTAGCAAACATGAGCCGTTCTGAGAGATGTACCACTCAGCCGCGGTGTTTTATATATATGTGTGTATGTATGTACATATATATAGATATATGTGTGTGTGTGTATGTATGTATATATGTATGTATGTAAACTCGTATAAGTACAGAATCATCCAAAGAGATAACTCGTGTATAACACATAGACACTGAACACCCCTTATATAAAGGAAGGAAGGAGGGGGGGGGGCGACATCCAGGAAGGATTCATTGGAAAGGAAAGGAAAAGGCGAGTCTCCTCCTAAGGAAGCGAGAGAGATAGAGGGAGAGAGAGATAGAGAGAGAGAGCGAGAGAGCGCAAGAGCGAGAGAGAGAGATATTTTTCTAACTTAGATTGTATAGTCAGTAATTTGTAACATCAAATTATAATCTGTTATTTTGTAAAGTTAGATAATTAGTAATTTATGAAAATTGTTTATATATTTATATATTTTCCTTATAATCAATTATTTTCCTCCTCTCTCTCTCTCTCTCTCTCTCTCTCTCTCTCTAAAAAAGAAAAGTTGATTATCCGGGTGTAGTTGTTAAATATTCAAACCGCTGACAGGTTAATAACTTCCGGTGTGTCGTCATTTCCGTTACTCGTGTCATCTTTTCCTGTGGCCTGTTTTTTATGTTTTACGTTATTTAATTTTGTATATTTTTTTCCCATGACTTTCGTTGTTTTTCTTATGTATTTTGCCTTTTTTTCTGCTGTGTTATTTCTTTGACACCATCTTTTATTTAGTTGTTTGTCATATTTTTAGGTTTTTGCATTTTTTTGCTGTTATTTCTTTTTTTAACATCTTTCATTAAGTTGTTTGTCATAGTTTTAGGTTTGGCAATTTTTTTTGCATAATTTTTCCTGTACGTTCGATGGTTTTTTCTTTATGCTTTTTGTATTTTGCTGTATTACTTCTTTTTTGGTCATTTTTTTATCCTTTATTTGGTAGGTTATCAAATGTTTAGGTTCGACTTACATATACTGCATGTGTACACACACACACACACACACATATATATATATACGTATATATATTTTTTTCTTTCTTTTTTTTAAACTTCATCGAAGGATCGCCCGTAGTCTGCCGTTATCAGCGTCCTTGGTTGAGTGGCCAGTGTTTTTTTTTTATATATTTATT
>NC_087208.1:54951392-54978892 GCF_015104395.2 Macrobrachium nipponense
TTTCCCTCTCGTTAAACCTACTCAAACCACCTTACTGTCAATTTCTCTTTCAGCGCTGAATGACCTCATAGGTCTCAGCGCTTGGTCTTTGGCCTAAATTTTATATTCTGTCTATCTGTCTAGCTGTCTATATATATCATGTTGAGTTTTTTTTTTAAGTGGAAGCCTTTTTGAATTCGTGGTTTATCGATGAAATCCGTCGTTTTTTTTTTTTTCTTTGACAGGTTTCCTCTATGTACTACATAGTTTCCAAATTTGTCATTATTTAAACTCTCTGATTAACCTTTTTAAAAACTCGCATATCAAATACGTTTTTATTTCCAATTTATTTGCCGTTTTTATTTATATACATTGTCAGATATTCCTCGTGTTTTATCATTGCCTATTTTGATGTGATGTCTTTAACTCACTTAACAAGAATGTATTATATTTACTGCTACAATTCTCTCTCTCTCTCTCTCTCTCTCTCTCTCTCTCTCTCTCTCTCTCTCTCTCTCTCTCTCAAAGTTTTAAAATGCAATTGACTATTCCTGCTGCTACGATAAAACTGCTACATTAAATCTCTCTCTCTCTCTCTCTCTCTCTCTCTCTCTCTCTCTCTCTCTCTCTCTCACACACACACAAAGTTGCAAAGAGCAAATGACTATTCATTCTGCTACAACAATACTACTTAGTGGAATACTCTCTCTCTCTCTCTCTCTCTCATTGAGGCGTGCCCCGGCTGCTACTCTTATCTGGCGTGTTGGGTGGTACCTTCTTTTTGGGTGTGGAAAATGGGTCCTAAACTGAGTACTGGGTCTACCCTGTTTTAGACTTCCTGATTCGACCACTTTTTTTCTTTTCCTTTTTCTTTTTTCTTTTTTTTCGTTGTTTTTTCGGATGTTTTATTATTATTATTATTATTATTATTATTATTATTATTATTATTATTATTATTATTATTATTATTATTATTATTGTGGTTATACAGTTTTTTTAGTTATATATATATATATATATCATATATATATATATATATATATATACCAGTGTTGCTCATAACCACAGGACTATATAATTATATAGTAATAATAATAAACAAAACAAAAAAGACCTTGTGTTATATATTTTTACTCGTAGAAGTTAATTAAGGATGCACGAATTTAAAGCCAGAAAACTCTGAGCATTGAGAGAGAGAGAGAGAGAGAGAGAGAGAGAGAGAGAGAGAGAGAGAGACTTAAACAGCTGTTCCGCGAGTTCACAATCTTCGATTCGATAGTTTTGGCAGAATGAAAACGTGACGTTTGTCACGTGATCGAAGAGGTTTGTAATGGCCAAGTCAACAAAGACATATAGAGCAGAGCTGAAGTCAATACCTTGATCTGGAGTCCTGTAGTTCATTCTTGATTCTCGTGATTCCAGTGATCTTGATTCTCATGAGAATGGGAATCCGGAGTTCCCGTGATTCTTATAACCTGTCTTTTAGTAGAAGTGTAGTCCTATTATTTCCATCTGATCCTGTAAACCTTCCCGCTGCTAGGAATCGATTCCTTATTCCCCTTTTACGAATCGATTCCGAATTCTCATTATTCCTATAGCCTTAACTGTCCTAGGAATCGATTCCGAATTCCCTTTATTCCTATAGCCTTTCCTCTTCTAGGAATTGATTCTGAATTCTCCATATGCCTCTAGTCTTCCCTCTCCCAGGAATCGATTCCGAATTCTCCTTATTCTTTAACCTTCTTCAAGGGAATGCCATATTTTATTAGATTACTTCTTTGTTCTTTCAGTCCTGGACTTTGCAAGAAAATGACTTAAAAGACTTGAAAGTTTCCCCAAGATTTATGGTCCCGTCTCATCCATTAAACAGAAGGCACTTTTATCACGCCTATCTTGTCAGGAGGACTGTAGGCGTTTGCGAAGCTTCCCCCAGTTAAGGAAACCATTATGCAAAGGCTCTGTTGTATGCCCTGTATGCCCCGCCTATGCCGTTTGGAGAATCCCCGGTTCCCCCTTAGAACAGAAAGGGCATACGCGGCTTCTGAACACGCCCTGCTAAAAAGGATTCAGGCCATATCAAAACATCTGCGTAGGATGTTCAATAAAAACACATTTCATTTAGATCAATATATTTGTACAGTATGTTTAAAAATCATTTAAATCAGATCAGAACATCTGTATAGATGTTAAAAAAGATTTTAATCAAAATAAACATCTTTATAGGATGTTAAAAAACATTTAAATAAGATTTAAACATCTTTATAGGATATTAAAGATTATTTTAAATCAGATCAAAACATCCTAGGATGTTGAAGATGAACTTAAGATCAAAGCATCTGTATAAGATGTTAGAAAATAAAAAGATTAAAACCAGATCAAATCATCTTTGTAGAATGATACAAAATTATTTAAATAAGATAAAAGCATTTGTTTAGGATGTTAAACATGATGAAAATGAGATCTAAACATCTATCTGTATAGGATGTTAAAAACAGATTTAAACTAGATGAAAACATCAAGGCTGGATGTTAAAAATATTACAACATCAGTAGGACGTTAGAAAAAATTAAAACCGGATCAAAACGTCGCTGAAGGATTTCTAAAAAAAGATAAAGATTTAAGCCGTATAAAAAGCATCTGTGTATGATGTTAAAAATATTAAAACCAGATCGAAACATCTGCGTAGGATATGATGTTTTTAAACTGTGTTTAGGCAGCAAAACACCCTCATTTTTATATTCAATGTAGAGGCTGTGTAGGGAAATATTATGGTCATATTAGTGGTAAAGCGTTTAATAGTCATGTTGGCTGAGCCGGCTTCATGCCAGCACGGGCTCTTGCTTATAAAGCAGCCCTTAATAATATTGAAAGTCTCAATTTGCCTAGACACACCACCACCACCTCTACCCAGACCTTTCATCGTCTTGAGACCGGATTAACCAACACTCAAAAACAGCCTTCAGCGGAAGGTTATCAGAAGAATAGGAGGATAAAAAAAAAGGGGAAGACAGATTTACGAGAGGAGAGAAACAGGCGAAGGTCGTTTGATGAAAAGGATTAAAAAGGGCGTAGGAGAGACGCCTTGCGAGATAAGCATCGTAAACAGCGATGATCTCTCAGATTAGAAGCTAGAAGGAGCCCTGGTTTCATTCGTCGAGCACCCGTGCTTGTTTGTTTATCACTGTGTGTATATGCGTGTATATATGCTACATACACACACACACACACACACACACACACACATCCTATATATATATATATATATAATATATATATATATATATATATTGTTAATGCTTATGTAGTCATCCTGGTTTCTGTATATAAATGCGTTAGTTTTTTTCTTGGCCTTCGTTTATTTGGAGAAATCGTCGATGCTTGTTCCTTTTTTTGCAATTCAGTTTAGCTGGATAATAATAATAATAATAATAATAATAATAATAATAATAATAATAATAATAATATGGGGCAGAGGAAAATACCATCAGCTTCCTCAAAAATACAATGCGCAACTGGAATACAATACTTACAAGCTCTGGAATAAGACTAGCAGAGGTTAATATCAGGAGAGGGATCTTCCAGGGGTTGACTCACTTTGTCCCCACTACTCTTCGTAGTAGTACCATGATTCCCATGACAAAAGTACTACAGAAGATGGATCCGGGTACCAAACTCAAGAAAAGAGGCAACAAAATCAACCATCTGATGTTCATGGACGACATCAAGCTGTATGGTAAGAGCATCAAGGAAATAGATACCCTAATCCAGACTGTAAGGATTGTATCTGGGGACATCAGGATGGAGTTTGGAATAGAAAAATCGCGCCTAGTCAACTACAAAAAGGCAAAGTAACGAGAACTGAAGGGATAAAGCTACCAGATGGGAGCAACATCAAACACATAGATGGAGACAGGATACAAATACCTGGGAATAATGGAAGGAGGAGATATAAAAACCACAGAGTATGAAGGACACGATCAGGAAAGAATATATGCAGAGACTCAAGGCGATACTCAGTCAAAACTCAACGCCGGAAATCTGATAAAAGCCATAAACACATGGGCAGTGCCAGTAATCAGATACATCGCAGGAAGTAGTGGAATGGACGAAGGCAGAACTCCGCAGCATAGATCAGAAAACCAGGAAACATATGACAATACACAAAGCACTACACCCAAGAGCAAATACGGACAGACTATACATAACACGAAAGGAAGGAGGGAGAGGACTACTAAGTATAGAGGACTGCGTCAACATCGAAAACAGAGCACTGGGGCAATATCTGAAACCAGTGAAGACGAGTGGCTAAAGAGTGCATGGGAAGAAGGACTAATAAAAGTAGACGAAGACCCAGAAATATACAGAGACAGGAGAAAGACAGAAAGAACAGAGGACTGGCACAACAAACCAATGCATGGACAATACATGAGACAGACTAAAGAACTAGCCAGCGATGACAATTGGCAATGCTACAGAGGGGAGAGCTAAAGAAGGAAACTGAAGGAATGATAACAGCGGCACAAGATCAGGCCCTAAGAAACCCAGATCTGTTCAAAGTAGATAGACGAAATAACATCTCTCCCATATGTAGGAAGTGCAATACGAAAAATGAAACCATAAACCACATAGCAAGTGAATGCCCGGCACTTGCACAGAACCAGTACAAAAAGAGCATGATTCAAGTGGCAAAAGCCCTCCACTGGAGCCTGTTGCAAGAAACACCAGCTACCTTTGCAATAATAAGTGGTACGATCACCAACCTGAATGGAGTGATAGAAAACGATCAGGCAAAAGATCCTCTGGGACTATGGTATCAGAACGGATAGGGTGATACGTGCAAACAGACCAGACGTGACGTTGATTGACAAAGTCAAGAAGAAAGTATCACTCATTGATGTCGCAATACCATGGGACACCAGAGTTGAAGAGAAAGAGAGGAAAAAATGGATAAGTATCAAGATCTGAAAATAGAAATAAGAAGGATATGGGATATGCCAGTGGAAATCGTACCCATAATCAATAGGAGCACTAGGCACGATCCCAAGATCCCCCCTGAAAAGGAATCTGGAAAAACTAGAGGCTGAAGTAGCTCCGGGCCTCATGCAGAGAGTGTGATCCTAGAACGGCACACATAGTAAGAAAAGTGATGGACTCCTAAGGAGGCAGGATGCAACAACCCGGAACCCACACTATAAATACCACCCAGTCGAATTGGAGGACTGTGATAGAGCAAAAAAAAAAAAAAAAAAAAAAAAAAAAAAAAAAAAAAAAAAAAAAAAAAAAACAATAATAATAATAATTAATAATAATAAGAGATGGCAGAAAAAAGGCTAAGAAGCAAGAAAACAAGGAGGAACTCAACGAGAAATACAAAAGTACAAGAGAGGGGATTAAACAACACAATAGAAGATGTAAAACAGAGGCTTAAGGCCAAGCACATAAGATCCAACGATACATGAACAGGAATAAGGGATACCAACAGAACAAACTATTCGGAACCAACCAGAAAAGACTATACAGCCAACTAAGAGGGGAAGACAACCACCCATTAAAATTCCTGAAGCCGAACCAAGTAAGAGACTCTGGGAAAAAACATATGGAGCAATCCGGTATCACACAACAAACATGCAACATGGCTCCAGGAAGTCAAGGAAGAAGAAACAGGGAGAATAAAACAAAGATTCACAGACATCACGACAGACACAGTCAGACACCAACTAAAGAAAATGCCAAACTGGAAAGCCCCAGGTCCCGATGAAGTCCATGGATACTGGCTCAAAAACTTCAAGGCCCTACACCCACGAATAGCAGAACAACTCCAGCATTGTATCTCAAATCACCAAGCCCACCCAAATGGATGACCACAGGAAGAACATCCTTAGTACAAAAAGACAAGAGTAAGGGATATAGCCAGTAACTACAGGCCTATCACCTGCCTACCAATAATGTGGAAGTTACTAACAGGTATCATCAGTGAAAGGCTTATCAACTACCTAGAGGAAACAAACACCATCCCCCACCAACAGAAAGGCTGCAGAAGGAAGTGTAGGGGGCACAAAAGACCAGCTCCTGATAGACAAAATGTAAGAAGACAGTAGGAGAAGGAAAACCAACCTAAGCATGGCATGGATAGACTATAAGAAAGCCTTCGACATGATACCACACACATGGCTAATAGAATGCCTGAAAATATATGGGGCAGAGGAAAATACCATCAGCTTCCTCAAAAATACAATGCGCAACTGGAATACAATCCTTACAAGCTCTGGAATAAGACTAGCAGAGGTTAATATCAGGAGCGGGATCTTCCAGGGCGGGACTCACTGTCCCCACTACTCTTCGTAGTAGCCATGATTCCCATGACAAAAGTACTACGAAGATGGATGTCGGGTACCAACTCAAGAAAAGAGGCAACAGAATCAACCATCTGATGTTCATGGACGACATCAAGCTGTATGGTAAGAGCATCAAGGAAATAGATACCCTAATCCAGACTGTAAGGATTGTATCTGGGGACATCAGGATGGAGTTTGGAATAGAAAAATGCGCCTTAGTCAACATACAAAAAGGCAAAGTAACGAGAACTGAAGGGATAAAGCTACCAGATGGGAACAACATCAAACACATAGATGAGACAGGATACAAATACCTGGGAATAATGGAAGGAGGAGATATAAAACACCAAGAGATGAAGGACACGATCAGGAAAGAATATATGCAGAGACTCAAGGCGATACTCAGTCAAAACTCAACGCCGGAAATATGATAAAAGCCATAAACACATGGGGCAGTGCCAGTAATCAGATACAGCGCAGAATAGTGGAATGGACGAAGGCAGAACTCCGCAGCATAGATCAGAAAACCAGGAAACATATGACAATAACACAAAGCATACACCCAAGAGCAAATACGGACAGACTATACATAACAGAAAGGAAGGAGGGAGAGGACTACTAGTATAGAGGACTGCGTCAACATCGAAAACAGAGCACTGGGGCAATATCTGAAAACCAGTGAAGACGAGTGGCTAAAGAGTGCATGGGAAGAAGGACTAATAAAGCAGAACGAAGACCCAGAAATATACAGAGACAGGAGAAAGACAGAAAGAACAGAGGACTGGCACAACAAACCAATGCATGACAATACATGAGACAGACTAAAGACTAGCCAGCGATGACAATTGGCAATGGCTACAGAGGGGAGAGCTAAAGAAGGAAACTGAAAGGAATGATAACAGCGGACAAGATCAGGCCCTAAGAACCAGATATGTTCAAAGTACGATAGACGGAAATAACATCTCTCCCATATGTGGAAGTGCAATACGAAAAAGTGAAACCATAAACCACATAGCAAGTGAATGCCCGGCACTTGCACAGAACCAGTACAAAAAGAGGCATGATTCAGTAGCAAAAGCCCTCCACGGAGCCTGTGCAAGAAAACATCAGCTACCTTGCAGTAATAAGTGGTACGAGCACCAACCTGGAAGGAGTGATAGAAAACGATCAGGCAAAGATCCTCTGGGACTATGGTATCAGAACGGATAGGGTGATACGTGCAAACAGACCAGACGTGACGTTGATTGACAAGGTCAAGAAGAAAGTATCACTCATTGATGTCGCAATACCATGGGACACCAGAGTTGAAGAGAAAGAGAGGGAAAAAATTGGATAAGTATCAAGATCTGAAAATAGAAATAAGAAGGATATGGGATATGCCAGTGGAAATCGTACCCATAATCATAGGAGCACTAGGCACGATCCCAAAATCCCTGAAAAGGAATCTAGAAAAACTAGAGGCTGAAGTAGCTCCAGGACTCATGCAGAAGAGTGTGATCCTAGAAACGGCACACATAGTAAGAAGAGTGATGGACTCCTAAGGAGGCAGGATGCAACCCGGAACCCCACACTATAAATACCACCCAGTCGAATTGGAGGACTGTGATAGAGCAAAAAAAAAAAAAAAAATAATAATAATAATAATAACTAGCAACGTACATTGGGGATAGACAGTTGCTGAAGGCTTCAATATAATAATAATAATAATAATAATAATAATAATAATAATAATAATAATAATAATAATAATAATAATAATAATAATAATAATAATAGCAGTAGTAGTACCGTGCAGTACGGATATACAGTAACTGAACACTCAAATAATATGATTTTAACAGAATTTAAATCTGTTAAAATAAAAATATTGAAATTCAGGGAATGAATGACGTAAGCCTCGTAAGTTATGCTGTTTAAAGCAGACATTATTTCACAGACTGTCTCAGTCTTAAATCAAATCGTGTCTTATTTTCTCTGGATGATATCTGAAGGTGTACTGAGGAAAGTAGACTAGAACTGGTAGAGAAGTGTGAAAGAAGATAATACGTCAGACTTAAAATAACGCGAAAAAAGATTTTCTTTCACGAAAACAAAACTAAGATTTAAAAAAAAAAACACCTCAGGCTCTAAAATAATTTAAGAAAAGGTTTTCTTTCACGAAAACCAAACGAAGATTAAAAGAGATAAATACATAACAACAACAACTCAGCATCCCCCATCTCTCTTCCAAGCAATTTCAGGCACTCAGACCTCATTGTCGCCACTCATTACCGTCAATTGTTTTGGATGGATGGAAAGGGGCGGGGACGGATGTCATGAATGAAAATGAAACGGGCGAGTGTCGTATCTCCCTCCCCACCCCCGTCCCGGTCTCTCAGGGTGATTCTGTAGTAACAACATCGTCTAATGCTGTTTGTGCTGTTATGCTGCTAACTTTGATTGAAAAGGGTACAAGTGCCTCGAGGCAGAATTTGGGGGAAAAGTAATCGCTGGCAGTTGTCGAAAATTGCTCGTATTATTGTTTATTATTGGGCTCGTGGATGCTTTCCTACTTGTGTCAAGAATAAATGGAATTATAAATAGTTTACATATGTGTGTGTGTGCTTGTGTGTAAGCACATAAAATCATTTTAAGAGCTTCTGAGCTACCTGAGTTTTATCCCACCCACCAATTTCATGCAAGAACACTCCAATGCTTGTTCTCAGCTGTACAACAATATAAAAACCTAGAATATCGCTTAGTATCGTAACGTAGCCTACATTATGGGGGGTTGCAAGACCTGTAATATTTGACAGACTCTATGGCCACTAATAATAATACTAACAATAACCACTGTAAGCTTAATGCTACGTTTGGTAGGAGGACGATTTAAATCAAAGGCCGTTGAATGCTCCTTGGATATCCCTTGCGAAGTTGTTCGTAAATTCAGTGCATAAACGTCCAGAAGACCAACAATATTCCGCAGTTGAAGAACAGATCTGATATCGAAGCAATCTCCCTTTGCCTTTAATGGGAAACTTATTGTTATTAATAAGTAAATGTAAAGTGTGTAAGCATGAAAACGTGCCTCCAGATTCTCAGACTATTCTCGCCACGCATTCCACACTCCACGCGTAAGGGGAACCTCCCTACGGGGGCTCTCGACCAATGGCAGGCTTCCACGTCACGGCGTACACAGCCTTCGAGTTCTTGCCCGTAAGCTTTTAATTAATGAGAAATTGATGCTGCGTCTACGCCCATTTGCATAGGAGGGCGTCTCCCTTCGGGTTGCATTGTTTCTCCTGAAGGAGGGATGGATGACCGGAGGACTTGACTTTACATTACTAATAATAATAATAATAATAATAATGGCTTCTTAAAGATAAGGAAAGAATAATTTTTGACTGCATTGAAGAGAACAAATAGATATGATTAAGACAGCATTCACAGAATAGTCATGATGCTATCTCTCTCTCTCTCTCTCTCTCTCTCTCTCTCTCTCTCTATATATATATATATATATATATATATATATATATATATATAGTATATATATATATATATATATATATATATATATATATCTATCTATATATATATATATATATATATATATATATATATATAAATAAATAGATGTGATATTAAAATAATTATTTTCCTTTATGTTACAGGTTAGTTGCAAGTAACGAAGCCCCCGTGAACGGAGATGTCTCCCACTGTTGAATGTAAGTAGACAGTGATTTGTGTAGGAGATTGACTAAAGATAAATGTATCGTGAGTAACAACCCCGGGTAAAATATCGAGAAGTATATCGACAACCGAGAAAACAAATACTCGTTTATATTTTGCAGTAAATTTTGCTCTTGGCTCGAATTTATTTAACCGAACAATTATAAAAACAACATTATATATATAATATATATATATATATATATATATATATATATATATATATATATATATAATATAGATATATATATATATAGATATATATATATAGATATATATATATATATATCGAGCTACAATGTCCTTTAATATCTAATTCGCTCTACCTCGGAATTAATATATTTTCATATATGCTTAACCGAAGGGGAATTTTTTTGGGGTTTTTTTTCTCGATAATAGACTTGCCTGGATCGGGGCGCGATCCCGGGATCCTTTCAA
The DNA here is from genome assembly GCF_015104395.2 of Macrobrachium nipponense. Lineage (NCBI taxonomy): Eukaryota > Metazoa > Arthropoda > Malacostraca > Decapoda > Palaemonidae > Macrobrachium > Macrobrachium nipponense. Next base: position 54,961,856 of record NC_087208.1, read on the forward strand.
ATCCCAGGAACGTCAGTGAAGCTTTTTACCTACTACACTAACCGCGAGAGGCTAAAAGTTCATGTCGCCTCTCACCCTGAAATACCTTTCGCGCGCAGGTAATTCTTGGTTTGGAGACAACATCAACCCACCTCGACTCCGTAGTGTTTGTAGTGCTTTTGACAGCACGTAGCCAATCTATAAGTCATATCACTTTTCCGTGATTCATATACATATATCGAGCTACAATGTCCTTTAATATCTAATTCGCTCTACCTCGGAATTAATATATTTTCATATATGCTTAACCGAAGGGGAATTTTTTCTCGATAATAGACTTGCCTGGATCGGGGCGCGATCCCGGGATCCTTTCAAATCCAGGAACGTCAGTGAAGCTTTTACCTACTACACTACCGCGAGAGGCTAAAAGTTCATGTCGCCTCTCACACCCTGAAATAACTTTCGCGCGCAGGTAATTCGTTGGTTTGGAGACAACATCAACCCACCTCGACTCCGGTAGTGTTTGTAGTGCTTTTGACAGCACGTAGCCAATCTATAAGTCATATCACTTTTCCGTGATCATATACATATATCGAGCTACTCAATGTCCTTTAATATCTAATAATCGCTCATATCCTTCGGAATTAATATAATTTTCTATATATGGTTAACCGAAGGGGAATTTTTTTGTCTCATAATAGACTTGCCTGGATCGGGGTCGCGATCCCGGGATCCTTCAATCCAGGAACTTGCTCAGTCCCGGAAGCGTTTTAGTAACCTACTACCACTACCGCGAGAGGCTAAAAGTTCATGTCGCCTCTCACCCTGAAATACCTTTCGCGCGCAGGTAATTCGTTTGTTTGGAGACAACATCACCCACCTCGACTCCGGTAGTGTTTGTAGTGCTTTTGACAGCACGTAGCCAATCTATAATTCATATCACTTTTCCGTGATTCATATACATATATCGAGCTACAATGTCCTTTAATATCTAATTCGCTCTACCTCGGAATTAATATATTTTCATATATGCTTAACCGAAGGGGAATTTTTTTCTCGATAATAGACTTGCCTGGGTCGGGGCACGATCCCGGGATCCTTTCAAATCCAGGAACGTCAGTGAAGCTTTTACCTACTACACTACGCGAGAGGCTAAAAGTTTCATGTCGCCTCTCACCCTGAAATACCTTTCGCGCGCAGGTAATTCGTTGGTTTGGAGACAACATCAACCCACCTCTCGACTCCGGTAGTGTTTGTAGTGCTTTTGACAGCACGTAGCCAATCTATAAGTCATATCACTTTTCCGTGATTCATATACATATATCGAGCTACAATGTCCTTTAATATCTAATTCGCTCTACCTCGGAATTAATATATTTTCATATATGCTTAACCGAAGGGGAATTTTTTTCTCGATAATAGACTTGCCTGGATCGGGGCACGATCCCGGGATCCTTTCAAATCCATAAACGTCAGTGAAGCTTTTACCTACTACACTACCGCGAGAGGCTAAAAGTTCATGTCGCCTCTCACCCTAAAACCTTTGAAATACCTTTCGCGCGCAGTAATTCGTTGGTTTGGAGACAACATCACCCAACCTCGACTCCGGTAGTGTGTTTAGTGCTTTTTGACAGCACGTAGCCAATCTATAAGTCATATCACTTTTCCGTGATTCATATACATATATCGAGCTACAATGTCCTTTAATATCTAATTCGCTCTACCTCGGAATTAATATATTTTCATATATGCTTAACCGAAGGGGAATTTTTTTCTCGATAATAGACTTGCCTGGATCGGGGCGCGATCCCGGGATCCTTTCAAATCCAGGAACGTCAGTGAAGCTTTTACCTACTACACTACCGCGAGAGGCTAAAAGTTCATGTCGCCTCTCACCCTGAAATACTTTCGCGCGCAGGTAATTCGTTGTTTGGAGACAACATCAACCCACCTCGACTCCGGTAGTGTTTGTAGTGCTTTTGACAGCACGTAGCCAATCTATAAGTCATATCACTTTTCCGTGATTCATATACATATATCGAGCTACAATGTCCTTTAATATCTAATTCGCTCTACCTCGGAATTAATATATTTTCATATATGGTTAACCGAAGGGGAATTTTTTTCTCGATAATAGACTTGCCTGGATCGGGGCGCGATCCCGGGATCCTTTCAAATCCAGGAACGTCAGTGAAGCTTTTACCTACTACACTACCGCGAGAGGCTAAAAGGTTTTTCATGTCGCCTCTCACCCTGAAATACCTTTCGCGCGCAGGTAATTCGTTGGTTTGGAGACAACATCTAACCCACCTCGACTCCGGTAGTGTTTTGTAGTGCTTTGACAGCACGTAGCCAATCTATAAGTCATATCACTTTTCCGTGATTCATATACATATCGAGCTACAATGTCCTTTAATATCTAATTCGCTCTACCTCGGAATTAATATACATTTTAATATGGTTAACGAAGGGGAATTTTTTTCTCGCAATAGACTTGCCTGGATCGGGGCGCGATCCCAGGGATCCTTTCAAAATCCAGACGTCAGTGAAGCTTTTTACCTACTACACTACCGCGCAGAGGCTAAAAGTTTCATGTCGCCTCTCACCCTGAAATACCTTTTCGCAGCGCAGGTAATTCGTTGGTTTGGAGACAACATCAACCACCTCGACTCCGGTATGTTTGTAGTGCTTTTCGACAGCACGTAGCCAATCTATAAGTCATATCACTTTTCCGTGATTCATATACATATATCGAGTACAATGTCCTTTAATATCTAATTCGCTCTACCTCGGATTAATATATTTTCATATATGCTTAACGAAGGGGTGGGGTTTTTTCTCGATAATAGACTTGCCTGGATCGGGGCGCGATCCCGGGATCCTTTCAAATCCAGAACGTCAGTGAAGCTTTTTACCTACTACACTACCGCAGAGGCTAAAAGTTCATGTCGCCTCTCACCCTGAAATACCTTTCGCGCGCAGGTAATTCAGTTTTGGAGACAACATCAACCCACCTCGACTCCGGTAGTGTTTGTAGTGCTTTTGACAGCACGTAGCCAATCTATAAGTCATATCACTTTTCCGTGATTCATATACATATATCGAGCTACAATGTCCTTTAATATCTAATTCGTCTACCTCGGAATTAATATATTTTCATATATGCTTAAACCGAAGGGGAATTTTTTTTCTCGATAATAGACTTGCCTGGGTCGGGCGCGATCCCGGGATCCTTTCAAATCCAGGAACGTCAGTGAAAGCTTTTACCTACTACACTACCGCGAGAGGCTAAAAGTTCATGTCGCCTCTCACCCTGAAATACCTTTCGCGCGCAGGTAATTCGTTGGTTTGGAGACACATCAACCCACCTCGACTCCGGTAGTGTTTGTATGCTCTTGACAGCACGTAGCAATCTTTATAAGTCATAATTCACTCCGTTTTTTTGATCATATTACCAATATATCGAGCTACATGTCCTTTGATAATCTTAGCCTCTACCAACGATATTTTATATCATATATGCTACGAGATCGGATAATAGAACTGCTTGATCGGGGCGCAATCCCGGGATCCTTTAAATCCAGGACGCGTGAAGCTTTTACCTCTACACTACCGCGAGTAAAGTTCATTCGCCTCTCACCCTAAATACCTTTTCGCGCAGGTAATTCGTTGGTTTGGACAACATCAACCCACCCGCTCCGTAGTGTTTTGTTTTTGACAGCACGTAGCCAATCTATAAGTCTACCCTGATTCATATACATTCGAGCTCAATGTCCTTTTAATCTAATTCGCTCTACCTCGAATATATTTTTATATAGGAACCGGGGAATTTTTTTTTCTATAATACTTCCTGACGGGCGCGATCCCGGGATCCTTTCAAATCCAGGAACGTAGTAAGCTTTTACCTACTACACTACGCGAGGCTAAAATTCATGCGCCTTCACCTGAAATACCTTTCGCGCGCAGGTAATTCGTTGGTTTGGAGACAACTCAACCCACCTCGACCCGGTAGTGTTTGTGTGCTTTTGACAGCACTACCAATCTATAAGCATTCCCCGTGATTCATATATATCGAGCTACAATGTCCTTTAAATATCTAATATCGCTCTAACCTCCTTCGAATAATATTTTTCATATAAATGGTTTTAACGCGAAGGGAAATTTTTTTTCTCGTTAATAGACGTTGCCTGGATCCGGGGCGCGATCCCTGGATCCCTTTTGTTCAAATCCCGGAACGTCCAAGTGAAAGGCCTTTTAACTTACTAACACTACCAAAGGCGAAGAGGCTAAAAGTTCATGGTCCCCGGGCCTTTCTCCCCTTGGAATAACCCTTTCCAGGCCGCTAGTAATTCCGTTGGTTTGGAGACAACCCAATCAACCCCACCTCGGCCTCCGGTTTTAGTTGTTTTGGTAATTTCCCTTTTTGAACACCACCGTAAAAGCCAATCGAAATAAGTCCATTTATCACCCCCCTTTTTCGGATTTCCATTATTACAGGATTCCGAGGCTACATGTCCCTTTAATATCTAATTCTGGCTACGTTTTTTTATGTCAAAAGCACTACAAACACTACCGGAGTCGAGGTGGGTTTGATGTTGTCTCCAAACCAACGAATTACCTGCGCGCGAAAGGTATTTCAGGGTGAGAGGCGACATGAACTTTTAGCCTCTCGCGGTAGTGTAGTAGGTAAAAGCTTCACTGACGTTCCTGGATTTGAAAGGATCCCGGGATCGCGCCCCGATCCAGGCAAGTCTATATCGAGAAAAAAATTCCCCTTCGGTAAGCATATATGAAAATATAATAATTTCCGAGTAGAGGAGCGAAATTAGATATTAAAGGACCATATTGTAGCTCGATTATATGTATATGAATCACGGAAAAAAAGTGATATGACTTATAGATTGGCTACGTGCTGTCAAAAGCACTACAAACACTACCGGAGTCGAGGTTGGGTTGATGTTGTCTCCAAAACCAACAACCAACGAATTACCTGCGCGCGAAAGGTATTTCAGGGTGAGAGGCGACATGAACTTTTAGCCTCTCGCGGTAGTGTAGATAGGTAAAAGCTTCACTGACGTTCCTGGATTTGAAAGGATCCCGGGATGCGCCCCCCGCCCCGATCCAGGCAAGTCTATTATCGAGAAAAAAAATTCCCTTCGGTTAAGCATATATGAAATATATTAATTCCGAGGTAGAGCGAATTAGATTATTAAAGGACATTGTAGCTCGATATATGTATATGAATCACGGAAAAAGTGATATGACTTATAGATTGGCTACGTGCTGTCAAAAGCACTACAAACACTACCGGAGTCGAGGTGGGTTGATGTTGTCTCCAAACCAACGAATTACCTGCGCGCGAAAGGTATTTCAGGGTGAGAGGCGACATGAACTTTTAGCCTCTCGCGGTAGTGTAGTAGGTAAAGCTTCACTGACGTTCCTGGATTTGAAAGGATCCCGGGAATGCGCCCCGATCCAGGCAAGTCTATTATCGAGAAAAAAATTCCCTTCGGTTAAGCATATATGAAAATATATTAATTCCGAGGTAGAGCGAATTAGATATTAAAGGACATTGTAGCTCGATATATGTATAGAATCACGGAAAAGTTGATATGACTTATATATTGGCTACGTTGCTGTCAAAAGCACTACAAACACTACCGAGTCGAGGTGGGTTGATGTTGTCTCCAAACCAACGAAGTTACCTGCACGCGAAAGGTATTTCAGGTGAGAGGCGACATGAACTTTTAGCCTCTCGCGGTAGTGTAGTAGGTAAAAGCTTCACTGACGTTCCTGGATTTGAAAGGATCCGGGATCGCGCCCCGATCCAGGCAAGTCTATTTATCGAGAAAAAAAAAAAAAAAAAAAAAAAAAAAAATTCCCCTTCGGTTAAGCATATATGAAAATATATTAATTTTCAGAGGTAGAGCGAATTAGATATTAAAGGACATTGTAGCTCGATATATGTATAGATCACGGAAAAAGTGATATGACTTATAGATATATATATATATATTCTATATCTATATCTATTCTATATCTATATCTATATCTAATCTATATCTATATCTATATCTATATCTATATATATATATATATATATATATATATATATATAATATATATATATTATATATAGTCTGGTAATCTTCGTAGGCACGAAGACATGGTAATTCAGTTGTATTCCACATAGGAAAAGTGAAAATGGTTTATATCAGAAAATGCCCAACAGTATCGTCCTCCAATGGACCTCTTCTTGGAGTTTTATATATTTATATATATGTATATATATATATATATATATATATATATATATATATATATATATATATAATGTAAGGCGCTCTTAATTTAAAACGACGAGATATCAGGCAACGTTCTCTTCGCTCCTAAGTGTAGATATGCAACCCGACTCGTCTCTTACGAAGCCATTCAGTTATATGTATGTTAATGTCTTCGGGAGGCATATACTACTCGGATTTGTGCCCTTGAATATTCAAATAACCGTAGAGAAACCTTGCAAGGGACCGGTAAGGACGGTGTTTTGCGGACCGTGTGTCAAAGAGTACTCAACTCGATACGTATGTTCTGGTGGCAACATGCGCTTTGTGATTTTCACTCGCATTCTCTCACGAGAAGAAGAAGAAGGAGGAGGAGGAGGAGGAATGTGCTGGGAGTGAGGGGGGGTAGGAGGAGGAGGAGGAGGAAAAGGAGTTGGTAGTGGAGGGGGAGGAGGAGGAGGAATGCGGTTAGAGAAAGGGAAACGAGGAAGAGGGAGAAAGGCGGGAAAGAGAATGGAATTGAGTCTTGTGGTGAAAGGAAAGAAGTAAAAAAGGGTTGTAAGGGATAGTTCAAAGAGAGGCGATGTAATCTGAGGAGAGAGAGAGAGAGAGACGTTAAACGAAGGAGAGAGAGAGAGAGAGTACAAACAAGTTAAAGTAAAGGAAAAAGAATGCAAGAAGATAGGAAGTGAGGAATTGGACGAATCTGAAGGAAGAAGAAGAGAGAGAGAGAGAGAGAGAGAGAGAGACGAACGAGTAAACGAATAGGAAAAAGAATGTAAGGAGAAGAAAGGAAGCGAGAGAGAGAGAGAGAGAGAGAGAGAGAGAGAGAGAGAGAGAGAAAGAAAGACCATTTCGAAGGAGATGTGAGACGTGCAAAACAAAAATAGTACGACCCAGTGGATCGTCTGGTCGCCAAGTTGGGGTTTGGTCGCAGTACACTTTTTGTGCTTGTTTTCTGATTTATTTGTTTATTGATTTATTTATTTATCTTTCATTCATTCGACATATTCTTCAGTGTTGTTGTTAATACTTGACATGAGTCCACCGTGTGAGTATGACTCTCTCTCTCTCTCTCTCTCTCTCTCTCTCTCTCTCTCTCTTAGAATAAGCATCCTCTTTCCCTCTCTTTGTCTCTCTTCCTATTAGAAATTACTTATAATTTAAGTGTAAAAATGAAAATATAAGTTTCCTCTCTCTCTCTCTCTCTCTCTCTCTCTCTCTCTCTCTCTCTCTCGTGTTATGTGGCCCTACTGATCACGACCTTCAATTTATTTTAGGGTTTTTTGCTTTTTCATTTATCGATGTTATTGTTTTTTTTTTTTTTAAGATTGAAGTTACGGAGAATGATTTAGTCTTTTGTACGTCAGACTCAGACAAGCTCATGATTATGCTTTTTTATCTCTCTGGTGTTTTTTAATCAAATTTAAAAAAAATAAAACCATTCCTTTTAACGATAAATAAAGTCACACCAGTGTACCGTGAGGTATCATCACTTATAGTGATAATGATGATGAAAATGAAGAGAGAGTAATTTGGGGATAATTCAGAAAGAGATCAAGACGAAAAATTATATTGCCACTGTACGGTACGTGTATACGAACAGATTTACATACGTTCACGTACACAAACACAGACACATTAATTTACGCATACACGCACGCACAAGGAGAACAGAGAGAGAGAGAGAGAAAGAGAGAGAGAGTGAGAGAGAAGAGTTACAAGGAGTTACAAGGATTAGGATGTCTCAAAGACTTGTTATTCCATCCGAGGAAACATCGTGTATTCGCTTATGTGTAGGACCAGGTTTTATTGTTCATTCAGTGTCCTCCAAATGATTTTGTCTAGCTTTCTTTTAAACTCTTCCACACTATTGAGAGAGAGAGAGAGAGAGAGAGTGTTACAAGGAGTTACAAGGATTAGGAACGTCTCAAAGACTTATCAGTCCATTCGAGAAGACATCGTGTATTCTGTTATCTGTAAGAGCATGTTTTACTTACTGTACATTCACAGTGTCCTCCTAATGATTTTGTCTAGCTTTCTTTTAAACTCTTCCACACTGTTGCTGTTTACAACTTCTGCTTGCGGAGAGAGAGAGAGAGAGAGAGAGAGAGAGAGAGAGAGAGAGAGAGAGAGAGAGGAACGTATATCACAATGCAGTAATCCTCTCGTAATGACAGAGCCACCGTTTGCCTACGGCCTTGGCAAATGACTGGGGGAAAAAAAAAAGCAGCCAGCGATGGATCCATCCATCTGTTGCGACTCTTTGAATTCCCTACTAATATCCCTATTTCTAATTCCTTCTCCTCTTGCCGAAGGTGAGTCGATCATTATAAGCGATTATGCAACCTCGCGCATGCGCGACGCAAGCCCGAGGTAAGCGCGCAGTCTGTTGGGAAACTGTTTTTGTCGAAACTTAGCAGAATGGTTTCGTGTGAGACGCGAGTGAAATGTCTGGTTGTCTGGCCGGGCGTGATTAGTCGTGGGAAATTCTCGGCTTGGTTTCCATAAAATGTCGTAGTAGTAGTAGTAGTAGTTCTTGCTTGATCTGGCTTGGTCGGTTATGTAAACGCTCAATGCTTGAAGTAATTGGTTATGTATGCTGTGATGAAATAGGAGCTCAGTGCTTGAAGTAATTAGTCATGTACGCTGTGATGAAATAAACACTCAATGCTTGAAGTAATTGGGGTTATAATTGGGTACTACACAGGTAGATAGATGATTGCGTAAAATTCTCGTTAAATGAACAAGGCGTGAGCCGACCTCCAGCTTACTCGGAGGGCCTGCGAGATTTTCCCTTTCGCATCAAGTTGTGTATATTATATTCCTAACTTTTAACATAAAATGTGCTAAGATCTACGGTCAAATAGAGCGTTGTATCATCAACGAAAATTAAAATAAATACGTTATATTTTATTAGAAATAATTTTCCTGTCCTGTTTCACATATTTATTTTTCACGTTTTCATTCTATTAAATAAATCATGAATATCACATCCTAAAATTCCTGTATCTTTAACTCAACGCGAAACACCTTTTTCAGACCTTTTTAGGCTCTTTCACAGATCTTTCCTACCCCAACATCAACAACAAAGTATAGTTTGTAGGCTCACTCCCCGAGTAAACAAAATTCTGTTTGGACGAATTTCACCAAGTGTTATTCTGAGTAATAATTGACCTGATGTTATCGTTCACTGGCATGTATTCTATTTAATAAAATGTTGAAGTTTGATTTGAAAGTTACTCTTTTAATAATTTATTAACATTTTAATATATTTATACATTCATTAATTCGTTAATTTATCTGTTTTTCTAATAACTGATCTCGTTCTGTTTTCCCAGTACTTTCTGTTACTTCTTTCTGTTATAATAATAATAATAATAATAATAATAATAATAATAATAATAATAATAATAATAATAATATGCAGAAGAGTGTGCTACTAGAAACAGCGCACATAGGCAGGATGCAACCCAGAAACCCACACTATAAAAACCACCCAGTCGAATAGGATGATTGTGATGGACCAAAAAAATGATAATAATATAATAATAATAATGTTTTATTGAAAGTAATTGCTGCCCCAACTGCATTAATTTCATATAGGTTCTTCTCTATTTTCCTAATTATTGTTTGGAAAATAGAGAAGAACCTATATAAAATTAATGCAGCTGAGGCAGCAACTACTTTCAATAGAACATGTTTAAAAGAGGGTTTACTTCCAGCAAACAATAATAATAATAATAATAATAATAATAATAATAATAATAATAATAATAATAATAATAATAATAATAATAATAATAATAATCAGGCATCTGTTCTCGCTGTTGCTTGCCATCTTACTTTGGGAAATACCAGCAGATGAGTAATACTATTTAACATCTATCATTTTAGTATAGGTTTGCATTTTATCTGTTGTACTGTGTTGGGTGTATTTAGATGTAAACTCCAAGATTCTGAATTTTTACTGGATTTCTGTCATTCCATTCCGTACATAGTCCAAATTGCCACATATCTGTTAGCGGTTTCTTCACAAAAAAGGCATAAATATTCCGATTTCGTGTTGGCAGTTGAAGATAATTTATGAATGAATTCAGCGCGCGTGAATAGAATGTGTGAATGAATATATATACACATGACAGTTGGCGTTTATTAATAGTTGGTAGGTATCCCCGTATGGTGTTCTCAGCTTGCATTATGCAAAGGTGCAGAGTCTCATTGTGACAAGCAACGATGTTACTGATTGAACTCCCTTCCATCTCTCTCTCTCTCTCTCTCTCTCTCTCTCTCTCTCTCTCTCTCTCTCTCTCTCTCTCTCTCTCTCTCTCTCATTTCTCTCTTTTTACCTACATTCCTTCTCTCTTTCTCCCTCTCTCATATTCTTCATTTCTCTCTTTCTCCCACACATTCCTTTCTCTCTCTCTCTCTCTCTCTATTTGTCTCTCTCCTCCTCCTCCTCCTCCACCTCCTCCTCCTCCTCCTCCTCCCTGTCACACAAACACACACGCACACACATTCACACAGTCTTCATTTCTCTCTTTCTCACACACATTCCTTCTCTCTCTCTCTCTCTCTCTCTCTCTCTCTCTCTCTCTCTCTCTCTCCACTGTGACCTATACTTAGACCCGAAATCTCTGTGGGTTTAGGAGCGAATTACTGCACGTCGTTCGTTCCGAGTGCTTGGCTCTATTGCAAGGCCCTGTCGATGCTTTTGGGGGTCACGGGCAGTCGCACGTGTCCCGAGGAGACTTTATACTTATTTGTCAGTTGTCTCTGAGAGAGAGAGAGAGAGAGAGAGAGAGAGAGAGAGAGAGAGAGAGAGAGAGAATGCTTCATGTCTGAAACCTTCTCTATCGTCACTAACACCACGGCCTTCTTTGCCGTCAGTGCACCTCGCGCTGTGCGTTATAGGCGGTACTTGGTTAGAGATCTTATCAGTTCTTAGTTAATTCGGCTGAGGGTGTTAATGTCGACAGAACAGCAGCAGGTGTCTTTTGGGCGAGAAAGAGGACCCATGGCCAGAAATAAGTGCCTTGTTTCATTTAATGCTAATCCCTCCCTGACGTATCACGTGTGGGTTCGAATCCTGCCAGTGACGTCAGTATTTCTTCATTTGTGTCTCCATTTGAATCTAAGGTTTGCAGTGACAAATACATCCCCTCCTACCTATCCCCCAGCAAACTGAGAAGTCAAGACGTCAAGTATATAATATATGAGGTCGGTCGTATCTCCTGTCGTCGTGACGTCATCTTAATAACTACAATAGCAGCCTGTCAATCATACTTGCTTATGTATAAATGTCAGCTCTGCTTGGCATGATGAGAGATAAAAAGGCCACGTGTGCTTTTGTCTGTTGAAAGCTGGTGGCAAACAGATGCCAGATCTATTTTTCTTTTTAGCTTTCCGAAAAAAAACTGTTTAGACAGCTATTTGTCTGTCCGTCGGCGCGCATCTTTTCTGTCCGCCCTCACCTCTTGAAAACTACTGAGAGTAGAAGGCTGCAAATTGGTAAGTTGGTCATCCACCCTTCAATCATCAAACTTACCAAATTACAGCCCTGTAGCGTCAGTAGTTTTTCTTTTTAATTTAAATTAAGGTTGAAGGTAGCCGTAATCGTGCGTCTGGCAACGATATAGGCCATACCACCACCGTGGTTTGAAATTTCGTGGGCCGCGGCTCACACAGCATTATACCGAGACCAACGACAGATAGATCTATTTTCGGTGGCCTTGGTTATACGATGTACAGAATTTTATACTTGGTAGCGTTCGCTTTTTCTGAACTGAACTGAATTATTTTATACATTTTGCTCGAATTTTTTTTTTTTACTCTATAGTAGTAGTAGTTGCTGTAGTAGTATCAGGGATAGAGAGAGAGAGAGAGAGAGAGAGAGAGAGAGAGAGAGAGAGTTGAGAGAGAGAGAAATGAAGTTATAACTGAGCAGCAGCTGTACTACTCCATGGGGGACCATTTCCATTCTCTCTCTCTCTCTCTCTCTCTCTCTCTCTCTCTCTCTCTCTCTCTCTCTCTCTCTCTCCACTAAATAAATTATTCAGGCAACAACAACAAAGTAGTTTGTAAGGCTTACTCCCCGAGTAAGCGACAAAAAAAAAAAAAAAACTGTGTCAGGAAGAATTCTGCAGGTAAAGAATAAGAAAATAAAAAATGAACAGAAAATTTTGTAGAATAGCAAAAAAATAAAAAATAAAAAAATAAACTAAAAATTTTTGTAGAAAAGCAGAAAAGCACACAAAAAAAAACACACAAAATTGAACTGAAAAATTTTGTAGAAAAGCAGAAAACACAAAAAATACAAAAAATTAACTGAAAAATTTTGTAAAAAAGCAAAATAAAAAAGTGAACAGAAAAATTTTGTTCAAAAGCAAAAAAAAAAAAAAAATAAATAAAAATAAAAAGGGACAATAAGAACAAAAAATGAACAGGCAAATTCCGTACAAAAAAAAGCACAAAAACAGGAAGAAACGTCTGTAGGAAAGGAATAAGGAGGAACAGCTCTCTCTCTCTCTCTCTCTCTCTCTCTCTCTCTCTCTCTCTCTCTTCCTCGAGCCACGAAATCCAGGTAAATGGGCCAAAAAGCAAATCCTTTGCCGGTCTCCGGACCCGCTTCCCCAAATGCCGGGCCTAATTGACCTCTGGTTGTGTGACGCGTGCCGTCATTCCGAGGATGGATGCTGTTGTTGTGTTTATGTTGTTATTATTGTTATTCTAAAATCAATGATTATTATTATTATTCTAATTCTCACTAGGATAGTCCCATACTGCAACCTTGAATTTATATATATATATATATATATATATATATATATATATATATATATATAGTATATATATATATATATATATATATATATATATATATTATATATATAGAGAGAGAGAGAGAGAGAGAGAGAGAGAGAGAGAGAGAAACCTTTTATGATAGTGAAATATGTCGTTCTTAAAACTGTGTGTGAGAGAGAGAGAGAGATCTTTCTCTCTTTACTTTTACTGTAGCTGTGAATATTCATCTCCTCTTTGCAACTGTATTTGTGTGTGTGAGAGAGAGAGAGAGAGAGAGAGAGAGAGAGAGGAAACACATTTCAATCAGGACGGAAAATAGCAAATAATCGACAAAGTAAACAATCCGATAACTACAACAACGAGTCAACAATTACGCAAATAAACCAACGGAGATTAACGAAGTCTAACGAACGGTTTAACGAGATATAAAGGGGGTAGGATTAACGCTGGCTTACTTAATGTCGAGTTCTTCGAGGTGGTATGAATGCATGGGGGGTGGGGGTTAGGGAAGATGGGGGGATTTAATAGGATAAATACCCGTGTTCGCGGTGACGTAAACTCGGATTTATTCAGGATTAACAAGGTGATTACTTAGTGTCTTTTTTTTTTTTTTGTTTTGTTAATGAGTTATGTTCAGACATCCGGGGGTGTTGCGTACAGAGTTTATGAATAATCACTATATCTATATATTATATATATATATATATCTTATATCTTATATATATATATATATATATATATATACATATATATATATATTTATATATATCAATATATTTTATATTTTTATATTTTGTGGTTTGTATATATATATATATATATATATGATATATATAGATATATATATATATATATATATATATATATATATATATATGCTTTAAAAAATCACAGTAGATGCACGTGACTTCATTAGATGAGCGAATAATCACGGGAAAATGATAGGCAGAAAGCTTATCATTTTTCTGTGGTATTCGCTTGATATATATATATATATATATATATATATATAGTTATATATATTTATATATATTGTATTATATATATATATATAATAATTTATTATATATATATATATATATATATATTTGCTTACCTTAGCAGACCACAATGCCTCGCGAGTTTGACCGGAGAGCTTTGCCTTGGGGCGGCACAATGCGTAGCAAGCGACTTGTGAGTATCGTATTACCCTTGTCGGGGGGATTGGGTTGGGTGGGGTGGGGGGGGCTGGTAACAAGCCGACTTCTCCTGCCTTCCTTCCTTGTTCTTGGCAGGCTGCTGCTGCTGCTGCTGCTGCTGCTTGATATGCTTGCTTGCTTCCTCGAAGTTAGATAATGAGGATATTGCTTGCATTTGATATAATCGCAGAGGCATCTAGGAGGTTAAGTGGTCTTAAGAAGAGACGTTATTAAATGGCATATTGAATTTTAAAGTAGGTTGTGCTTCATTTTTTTTTTCAAGTATTTAGGTGTCTGATAATTTTTTTTTGCCATTCCATGTATGGGATGATAAAGTTAAAAAACAATACCCTTTCAGCTTATGAAGTGGCATATTAAATTTTAAAGCAAATTTTGCTTCGCTTTTTTTTCAAGTATTTAGGCGTCTGATAATTTATATGTCGGTCTGTTTTTTTTATTTTACCATTCCATGCATGTGATAGTAAAGTTAGACAAGAATACCGTCTTAGCTTATTTAATGGCATATGGAATTTTTAAGTAAATTGTGCTAATTTTTTTTTCAATTGTTCAAGTGTCTGATAATTTATATGTCAGTCAGTCTATTACCATTCCATGCATTGTGATGATGAAGTTCGGAAACAACACATTTTCAGCTTATGAATGAATACATTTTTATTGTATTCATCCACTCGAAGCTGAACTGCTGACTTAACTGTGGTGTTATGCTTAGCAGTTATAGGGTGGTCAGTTGATTATTTGATTGGTTCATTTCAAATTTAATGTCATAACGTAGCAAAAGTCATCGATAGTTTCATATAATTAGGGCTTATCGAACGTTTTTCAATCATGACAAAACTTGACAGTACAGTAAATAAACATTTCTCTCTGACGTGACATGAGTAGGAATTTCGACATTTTTTTTCGGGAATTTCCTGTAATATGGAGCTGTTCAGTTGCAGTCGCCGAAATCCTTAGGAATTGGGCTCTTCGGATGCAGTTGCCAGAATCCTCAGGAACTGAGCTGTCCAGTCGTCATTTCACACGCCGGAATCGGCAGGAATTGAGCCGTTTGGTTGCAGTTGCTGGAATCCGGAAGAAATGAGCTGTTCGGTCGTCATTTCACATGCCGGAATCCGCAAGAATTGAACTGTTTGGTTGTACTTTCAGTTACCGGAATCCTCAGGAATTGAGCTGTTTGGTTATGCAGTCTCAGTTATAGTTACCGGAATCCGCAGGAATTGAACTGTTCAGTTGCAATCTGCTGGAATCCTCAGGAATCGAGCTGTTTGGTTAGTTTCAGTTACCGGAATCCGCAGGAATTGAGCTGTTCGGTCGCTATTTCAGTTGCCGGAATCCGCAGGAGTTAAGCTGTTCGGTAGCAAATTTTCGATGAAGGAGGATTGAAGGGAGAGAGAGAGAGAGAGAGAGAGAGAGAGAGAGAGAGAGAGAGAGAGAGAGAGTATAAAACGCAGGGATTCGTGCAGAATCCGGGAAGCGATTCACGCGATATATAGAGGACAGGCAAACCAGCATTTCGTAGATTGCAGAGGGATGAGTTAGATATCAGGATTTTAGTCTGAGGGTATTTAGTGTCAGATAACTGCCATGAGCCGGTGTTCTATAAAGAATATTTCAACCATATTCTAGGACAGGTAGAAACTCATGAAATCAGTTTTCCAGGCGTTACACTTAGTAGTCAGATCGCCCAGTGATATCCTTAACACATTTAATTTTTTACCTTCCTCCTTCCGTATTTAATATTTCCTTCTTGCACTTCTTTCGAGTAAACAGTATATTTAATAATAATAATAATAATAATAATAATAATAATAATAATAATAATAATAATAATAATAATAACTTTGGGAGCTTGGATTTGAAGTCAGTAACCCCTGTAGTGGGCGTGTTCCGTATGATAGGATTCTGAATAATAATAATAATAATAATAATAATAATAATAATAATAATAATAATAATAATAATAATATTCGTTGGAAGCTTGAATTTCAAGTCAATGTCCTCTTTGGGCTTGTTCCATACGAATAGGGTTCATCTTCTGAATAAGTAATAATAATAATAATAATAATAATAATAAATAATAATAATAATAATAATTATAATAATAATAATAATAATAATGTCATTTAAAGAGTAAGCTGTATTCTGGTCATATCGCCAGGACCATCACTTCACATGGGTCATATTTTTTTCTTTTTTCTTTTTTTTGTAAAAAAAAGTTGGGGGAGGGTTGGGGAGAGGTAGGTATGGGGTGATGGAGGGCGATAAACATTAAAACATTGCCATTGTGTTTTATCTCACGAGGTGATAAAATGAATTGATAAAAAAGAGAAAAATAAAAGGAACTGGTAAAAAAGAGAGAAAATAAAAGGAATCGATAAAAAAAGAAATAAAAATTTAAAAGGGATTTGATGATATGATTAAAAAAGTAAATGGAATTGATAAAAAAGAGAAAAATAAAAGAATTGATAAAAAAGAGAGAAAAATAGAAGGAATTGATAAAAAAGAGAAAAATCAAAAGGAACTGATGAAAAAATAGAAAAATGAAAGGATAAGAGCTGTTATTATTATTATTATATTATTATTATTGTATTATTATTATTATATTATTATTGTTATTATTATTATTATATTATTATTATTCAATTAACATACCAAAGCAAGCCAGTACAAAATAAAATGGATCTCTGAACTGAAGTAAAAGGCAGGAGGACTTCATAATGGTATATAAACTACCAAAGCGTATGTATGTCACGTATCGTTTGCACATGACAGCA
>NC_087208.1:54983892-54986392 GCF_015104395.2 Macrobrachium nipponense
GGATTTAGTAATGACATGCGTCAGGTGCGGTCTTCCTGCGGTCGTTGGCGACCATAAACATTTACACCGACTTCTTCTGAAGTCGTCTTAAGTCGTCGTCTTCTTCTTCCTTGTTTCAGTTGGGTGTGGGCGGACTTGGGAACAAGAAGAAGGTGATGGTGATGTTTGTGTGGGGTGGCGGGTGGCATGATGCTGACAGTACGCCTGTTTGGGTAATTAGCGTGCGTACGGTGTTTGCTCTCATACTGACGTGCTGTTTATATTTATTTAGTTATCATAGTTTTTCATTGTTTATATATGCCATATATATATATATATATATATATATATATATATATAATATATATATGTGTGGTGTATATATATACACATATATATAATATATATATGTTGGTGTGTATATATTTCTGTATCTATCTGATATCATATTATTTTTCAACTCATCGATTGGCCAATGAAGGGAGCAGATTATGTTATTTTGTTGTCGATTTACTTATTTATTTATTTATTATTTATTTATTTATTTATCAATGCACGAAATGGCTGGTCAAAGGACATCTTAAAATTTTGTCCTCTTGATTATTTCTTTAATGTATTTATCAGTAAACCAAATGACGAATTAGTGGGACAGCTTGTCATCTTGTCAAATATTTATATAATTTTTCAAGTGCGCTCAATGGCAAATCAAGGGAACAACTTATGTTATTGTTTATTTATGTTTTTATACATTTACGTTTTTATACATTTACACATCTATTTTTCAACGCGCCGGATGGTCACTCAATGGGACTGCTCATGTTGTTATGTTGTCATCGAGTTGTAAATCGCAAGACACAATGAGCATTGTTCTGGGACTTGTGGTCTTCCGGTGATTGTTCCAGGGCCGTAAAAATTGACCGTGATTTCAGGCTCGTGAGTCTAACTTCAAGCCATATACAAGTCAACGTTTCGTTTCTAGCCTCGGATATACGAGACTTGACTCGTGGGTTCTTGAGGATGTCAGGTGAAAAAGTTCGCCTCCCTTCAGCAAAGATTGCATTTTGTGCCCTTGACTGTGAGACGTTTGCTGGTTCGAATGTCCCAGTCTTGGGGATCTGAGACGTATATAGGTTCCTTCCTCACTTGGGGACGCGGCAGAGAAGGACATTTTGTCCTATTTGCTATTCACCGGAAGGTTTTAATCTAGAGCGGTTATATTATCTGTTAGGGGGGTGGGATTCCTCCATAAATTTTGAATCATGTGCTACATATGCGGTATGCGTGTATGTATAGTATATAGACATTTACAGATATGATTATATTATATAACAGGATTAACAAAGGGTTCAGGTCACTTTAAAGAAACGGGAAAAAACGGCAGTAGAGAGAGAGAGAGAGAGAGAGAGAGAGAGAGAGAGAGAGAGAGAGAGAGAGAGAGAGAGAGAGAGTTGTATTCCTCTCAATCACAGAAATAAAATATTTCGATGTAATCCACAATGAAGACGAAAGATAAACCAGAGGGAAAAGGATAAAAGCATTTGACTTCGAGCCTTTTCATAAAACGTAAACAAGTCAAAACGGTTGACTGTCTGAGCCCCGACTGGTTTAGTGTTGGCCGTGAAACACTCAAACAACATCGGCGACTTTGTGGTGTGGCGCCAGATTATATAAACCGGTCAGTTAATCTCGTGTGCTTTGCCAGATATGTTCCGCTTTTAAACCTTTTGTTGTGGGAGTGTGTGAAAAAAAGAAAAAAAAACCTTAGGCCATTATGTAACTTGGGCGGTGCTTTCTCTCTCTCTCTCTCTCTCTCTCTCTCTCTCTCTCTCTCTTCAAAATTGCAAAAAGCAGTTGGGACTTATTCATGGTGCAATTTAAAACTACAGAGAGGAAAATTTCTCTCTCTCTCTCTCTCTCTCTCTCTCTCTCTCTCTCTCTCTCATAAAATTTGCAAAAAGCAACTGACTGGTCCCATTGCTACAATAAAACTACATAGAGGAAAACTCTCTCTCTCTCTCTCTCTCTCTCTCCACAACCCCCGATGTTTCCACACCTGCTTCTCTCATTCCTGATTTATTCCTGAACGGTTTTCGTTCGAATTCCACGAAAATCAGTAGGGGTCAGCGATCTGAGGTAATAGTTCATAGCCGGCTAGTCAGTCATCTGGAATACAAGAGAATTGTGATATATATTTATTTATTTGTTATTTTCGTATGTTTATTCGTGTTTGTTTCTTTATTTATTTTTTTTTATTTTTTTTTTTTATTTTTTTTTATTTCCGCATGTTCGTTGTTAATTTTCCTTATTTATTTAATTCACTATCATCCTCTCACGTCAAATCACGTAGGAAAACGATTCCCGTAGGGGGAAGTGCCGTCAGTGCACCTCACGCGGTGCACTGTAGGCATCGTTTAAGATCCTTTGCAGCGTCCCTTCGGCCCCTAGCTGCAACCCGTTTTCATTCCTTTTACTGCACCTCCTTTCATATTCGCTCCTAACAATTAAATCACAGTGCAACTGC
>NC_087208.1:54988892-55006392 GCF_015104395.2 Macrobrachium nipponense
TCACAGACAGTGACCTCCAAGGGGTCTTGTCTTAACATGGCATGTATCCACCTTCGCGCAAAAACGTAAACAAAAGACTGTAGCAATCACGAAAGATAATGACCCCAAAAGAGATATTGGTCCCAGGTAACGACTCCCGAATTTCTCCTGGGTTCTGGGGTTCATTTTCTAGGAAAGACTCCAGCAGACATTACAGTAGAATGACTCGGGGAAACCTAATTCAGTGCGATTTACAACTGCGTCTTGTGTTGCTAAAACAAGTCGATCAAATAAACAGCGATTTTGTATACACTAAAATGGTTCCCGGTAGGTTATTTAGGTATTTAAAGTTTGAATAAGAATAGTAATATATTATTGGAATGTATTGTTCAAGTTGAGCAATAAAACGAAAATCGATAAATTGAGCTGAGATTTTGTGTACAAGAAACTTTTATGTTCGTGGAATATTTAGATATTTAAAGTTTTAATTAAATTGTTGTTGTTTTGTTCTTGTCGAGGGGAGTAGGAAAGGTCTGTGGAAGACCCCTAAAAAAGGTCTGAAAAAGGGGTTTCGCGTTGAATTAAAGTTACAGGAATTTTAGGACAGGATGTACATGATTTATTTATTAGAATGAAAACGTAAAAGATAAATAATGTGCTTGTTGAACAGTACAGAAAAATTATTCCCAATAAAATATAGCATATTTATCTTAATTTTCGTGGGTGAAACAAGGATCTATTTGACTTTAGATTTTAGTATGTTTAAATTTACGTTAAGTTAAGAATATAATGTAAACAACTTATGCGTGAGGGGAAAATCTTGTACGCGTCCCAAACAACTTGGAGGTCGGATCTTGCCTTATTATAATTGCACTATATAGATACAGTTTATCACTATCAAGGATCATTGCTGTATCATTATGATAACGAGAGATTCAATTTCGGCAATTGTCATAACTTTCGTCAAGGCGCTAAAATTAGAAATGTTAGTGGTTTGTGGATTTTAAACTTGTTTTGGAGAGGCAAACAATGATAAATTTTCATTACTGGGTCATTCCACCAAAACAATAAACAAATAAATAAATCCATATATCGTCAATTCAGGAATTTTATAACCTCGGAAAATTTATAACTCAAGAAACTTGACAACGTGATAGTCGAAGTAGTTTTGAGAGCAGTAGCAGTAGAATAGTTTTAGTAGTACTGGTAGTCACATACTGACTACTAGCAATGACAGGTGTGGCAGAAATGCTTGAATGACTGAATCAGCAGTGAAATGAGCGAGGTGTTGTCTTTGCTCAAAGAAAACGAGAAGAGTTAAAAGGCAAAGAAAACGAGAAGAGTTAAAGGGGCCAAGTCTTCACGGTAAAGTGATTACCTTCAACTTCTCCATCACTATTGTTAGGGATTTTTTTTTTTAACGGTTGAGCGATGGCGCGAATTTATGGCCATTGTTTCACTCGTGGTTATGCTAATCAGATTATGTGATGGATAGGTAAATGGATAAAACAAACTGCTAAGTGTTGGTCGTCGACAATCTAATTGGAAATTCTCTCTCTCTCTCTCTCTCACACACACACAAATGTGTGTGTATATATATATATAATATATATATATATATATATATATATATATATATATATATATATATATATATATATATATATGTGTGTTTAAGAATAAGCTCGACAAATATCTAAACTGCATCCCAGACTATCCAAGATTGGAAGATGCAAAATATACCGGAAGATGTACTAGCAACTCTCTGGTAGACATTAGAGGTGCCTCACACTGAGGGACCTGGGGCAACCCGAACGAACTGTAAGGTCTGTAAGGTAAGGTAAGGTCTCTCTCTCTCTCTCTCTCTCTCTCTCTATATATATATATATATATATATATATATATATATATATATATATATATATAGAGAGAGAGAGAGAGAGAGAGAGAGAGAGAGAGAGACCTTACCTTACCTTACAGACCTTACAGTTCGTTCGGGTTGCCCCAGGTCCCTCAGTGTGAGGCACCTCTAATGTCTACCAGAGAGTTGCTAGTACATCTTCCGGTATATTTTGCATCTTCCAATCTTGGATGGTCTGGGATGCAGTTTAGATATTTGTCGAGCTTATTCTTAAACACATCTACGCTCACTCCTGATATATTCCTCAGATGAGCTGGCAACGCATTGAATAGACGCTGCATTATCGATGCTGGTGCGTAGTGGATTAATGTCCTGTGTGCTTTCCTTATTTTTCCTGGTATAGTTTTGGGCACTATTAATCTACCTCTGCTTGCTCTTTCTGATATTTTTAGTTCCATGATGTTTTCTGCTATTCCTTCTATCCGTTTCCATGCCTGAATTATCATGTAGCATTCTCTTCTCCTTTCTAGACTATATAATTTTAAGGATTGTAGTCTTTCCCAGTAGTCAAGGTCTTTAACTTCTTCTATTCTAGCTGTAAAGGACCTTTGTACACTCTCTATTTGTGCAATATCCTTTTGATAGTGTGGGTACCATATCATATTGCAATATTCAAGTGGACTACGAACATATGTTTTATAAAGCATAATCATGTGTTCAGCTTTTCTTGTTTTGAAGTGCCGTAACAACATTCCATTTTTGCTTTACATTTTGCCAACAGAATTGCTATTTGATCATTGCATAACATGTTCCTATTCATCATCACACCAAGGTCTTTAACTGCTTCCTTATTTGTGATTGTCTCATTATTAGGTCCCCTATATGCATATAGCTTTCTTTCTCTGTCTCCATAATTTATTGATTCAAATTTATCAGAGTTAAATACCATCCTATTTACCTCTGCCCAATCATATACTTTGTTAAGGTCTCTTTGTAGAGCGTTCCTATCTTCATCACAGGTAATTTCTCTACTTATTCTTGTGTCATCTGCGAAACTACTCACTACCGAATCCTTAACATTACTGTCTATGTCTTCAATCATAATAACAAACAGTATTGCAGCTAACACCGTACCTTGTGGCACACCGGATATTACCTTGGCTTCATCCGATTTCTCGTCGTTTGCAATAACTATCTGTTTTCTGTTGTGTAAAAATTCTTTTAACCATCTTCCTACTTTATCCACGAGAGAGAGAGAGAGAGAGAGAGAGAGAGAGAGAGAGAGAGAGAGAGATTTTTTAATTACTTACAGGACCTCAAAATCCCATAGGTATTTTATAAGGTGAAAGAAGGTATTCTTGATTTTTCAATTTTTTAGGTAATATATATATATATAATATATATATATACTTTATATATGTTCTGTATGTATATGTATATATATATGTATATACTTATATATATATATATATATATATATATATATATATAATGCTTAGGAAGACTATAACTTTAATATCAGAAGCTTTTAAAAATAACAACCCATGTGTTGTGATCATGGTCTGGAGAAAACATTGTTCTAAATGAATTCCGTAATAACCTTCAAATTTCAGAGATTCAGTAGTCATGTGCATTTCATTTGTGAGCCAAGAGTAAACTTACAGCATTTCTTGAATGGTCTGTTTGCCTTTCTTTTGTAAAGGGTCCATGTGGAGTCAGCTGCTTCGTGAATTAATAATAATAATAGCTGTGTGATTTATGCATCGTTAGATTTTTTGCGTTGTTCCCGAAGTCTTCAATGGAAATGCATTAGTGAAGTCTTATTAATTAACGTGATTAGGTAGTCAGCTTTGAATCATCGTCATCATCATCGTCATTGTCATTGTCATTATCGTCGTTATTGTCATCAACATCATTGTCGTTATCTTAGTCGTCGTCGTCATCTTTGTCATCATCGTCGTCATAATCGTCATCACCATCGTCGTCGTCTTTATCATCATCATCACCATCATCGTCATCATTATCATCATTATGATTGTCCTCATCATCATCATCATCGTCATAATCGTCGTCATCAGTATCATCGTCCTCGTCATCGTCGCCATCATTCCCTGATGCCCCTAGATGGATGAACTGCACACTGACTCATGCTCTTTACTTCTTTCATTTCCATTCTCGCCCTTGTGCACGTGACTTCATTTCCATTCACGTTCATTAGTGAGTGTGACGTCATACTTCATTTCCATTCAAGTTCGCTTCCACGTGTCTATATTTATGTTCGTTAGCAGATGTGATGACGTCATACTTCATTTCCATTCAAAGTTTTTTTTTTCACGTGACTTCATTTCCATTCACGTTCTCTTGCACGTGAGGCTTTAGAGATTC
The DNA here is from genome assembly GCF_015104395.2 of Macrobrachium nipponense. Taxonomy (NCBI): domain Eukaryota; kingdom Metazoa; phylum Arthropoda; class Malacostraca; order Decapoda; family Palaemonidae; genus Macrobrachium; species Macrobrachium nipponense. The sequence continues at coordinate 54,993,118 of NC_087208.1, forward strand.
CAAAGGGGGATTGTGATGTGGAGTTTTGTGTGTGAGAGAGAGAGAGAGGGAGAGAGAGAGAGAGAGAGAGTTACCGAAATTCCTTGCGTAAATCTCTCGCGTTGAAATGGCACGTGATCGATGTTTTTTCTTTTTTCTTTTTTCTTTTTTTTCTTTTTTTTTATTATTAATTTATTACCTTCAATCGATTTCTTAACTTAGTTGTGATTCGGTTTTTATGCTGTTTTTTTTTTCTTGCTTATCTATTACCATCAATCGATTTCGTATCTTAATTGTAAGTATTATTTTTTAATTGGTTGTTGCTATTGATGTTAGTTTTCCATTTTTTTATTTGCGTTTTTTTTCTTCTATGGTGTGTTAGTATGTTGAACATCCACCCTCCAATCATCAAACATACCACATTGCAGCCCTCTAGCCTCAGTAGTTTCTATTTTATTTAAGGTTAAAGTTAGCCATGATCGTGTGTCTGGCACCGCAACAACACAGGCCACCACTGCCTTGGCTGAGAGTTTCTTACAGCACCTACGCTGTACAGAAAACTCGATTGCGTCGAAGACACCTCGGTGCATTTTTACTAGTGATTTTTTTTAATTTGCATTGGAGAATAACAGACAAAATTGGGGAGTTTGAGGTTTTGTCCTTTTGGTGTAAGAATTTGAAAATCCCATTAAAATTCATACATCAGTTATGCTGCAATAATAATAATAATAATAATAATAGTTATTATTACTATTATTATTATTTTTATTATTATTATTATTATTATTATTATTATTATTATTATTGCAGAGTTCTGAAAGTTAACACAGTTAACATAAAAGCTGTAACCAGTCTTCAAATCCTATTAACAATTTTCTATTATAACACGCAAAGCATGCCTCCACCTCCTTAATCCCCCCCTGCCCCGCTGCCGCACCTCCACCTCCATCCACACCCCCCAAAAAGCAAACGCACATTCACACAACCACCCACACACAAAAAAACGAAAGCAAGGAAGAAAAAACTAAACAAAGGGAACAATAATTGTTACTATCGGTGAAGCATGGCGGTAGGGGTCAGTCACCCTACTCTGACCCTTCCCTTCCCCCTGCCAAGGGGTCTCTCTCTCTCTCTCTCTCTCTCTCTGCTGAATCTGGACCTCGCCCAAGTGGTGTCTCTCTCTCTCTCTCCCCAAAAAATCTCGTCAGCGGTTCCTACTTGTCTCTTCCTATTTAGCCAAGTAGTGTGTTTTATTGTTGTCTGCTCATTCTTCTTCTTCTTCTTCTTCTGATATGGCCGGTTTGGGGCTTTGTCGTTGGACGTGCTCTGTTTTGTCTTTTGATGCTTGTGGTGTTTTCATTCATTCTGTGCTACTGTAAGTGTTGTGCAGGCTTTATATATATATATATATATATATATATATATATATATATATATATATATATATATATATATATATATATATAATATACATTCAAGTTGGCTGAGTCGGTGACTTCACTGAAGCCCCGATTTCTCCTCTGTCCGCTGCTGGTTCGAATCCACGAGAGGACGGAATTATTATCAACTGAAAAGAAAATTCAACTTCGGTGAACATAATATGAAAATATGTTAATTCCGGAGTAGAGCTGGTTGGACATTATTAAAGGACATTTGTAGCTTAATGTATGTAGGATATGAATCACGTTGATTATCTATGTATACATATAAACATACATAAATACATAGGTAAAATTCTATTAAGACAAAATAAAAGAAAATGTTAGAGAAAACTGATGGTAATGGAACTAAAATTCCATTAAGAAACTAAAAATAGAACAATATTTTAGAAAACTGACTGTAATGGAACTCTTGGGAAGATACTTAAGGATATTGGGAAAACACTATTCAGTGTCAAAAGAAGACAAATTATGCAGTCAATTTGACGCAATCACAGGCGCCGCTTATATAATTAATAAGGCAAAGGCAAGTGAATATTTATCTATGCTTATTTTCGCTTACTCGGGGAGTAAGCCTACGAACTACATTGTTGTTGTTGTTGTAGTTATTGTATTTCCTGTTGTTGTTCTTGAACTTTTTGGGGGATAGGAAAGATCTATGGAAGAGCCTAAAAAGGTGTTTTGCCTTGATTTAAACTTACAGGAATTTTAGAATAGGATATTTATGATTTACTTATTAGAATGAAAATGTAAGAAATAAATGATGTGCATATTAAACAGCGCAGAACGATTATTTCCAATAAAATATAGCGTATTTACTTTAATTTTCGTCGGTGAAAGAACGCGCTATTTGACCGTAGATTTTAGCATGCGCCCCGAGTAAGCTAGAGGTCGGATCACCCCTTATTTTGTCACTGCCTAAGTTATATTCTTCCTCTTTAGAGAAGCAAATCTTTAGAGAGAGTAATTGAAGTCTAAAAACTTTGGCATTGTTTATTTTTTTATTTTATATTCCGTTGTTTTCTCTATTAGTTTTGGTTTGTCAAACAAGATCTTGTGGTCCCTCCCTACTTTGTATAATAATGCATGCAGCTGGTTGACGTTGGTATGAATATTATCACCAGCATTATTCATGTAGTGGTATTGTGATACTAGTACTACTATTACTACCATTATTATTATTATTATTATTATTATTATTATTATTATTATTATTATCCAATACTAATTACCACTACTACTATTATTATTATGATTATTATTATTGTTATTATCTTATTATCCAATACTATTATTATTATTATTATTTTCATCCCATACTACAAACCATTATATTTATCATTATTATCATCAGCAGCATCATCCAATACTACTACTACTACCACTACTACTACTACTATTATTATTATTATTATTATTATTATTATTATTCTCTTCTGGTTCCTGCCTATACTTCCGGCGCTACTGTTTTTAATTTTGGCCTGAAAAGACAGATGATGACACTAAGCACTTTTCTTTTCCATTTATTTGTTTTTTCTTTTTTTGTTTGTTTACACAACACACACCTGGAGAGCGAATTCTATCAGCCATTCACACACTCACTATTTATGTGTGGTTGTTTTCGACAATGGAAGACGCTGACCAAGAGATGACGCCCTCGTATTGAACCGATTGTTTATGGACCTGCGGAATAGGTTTTAATGATTGGTTTTCTGACCGCCATCGTGTTTGTTTGCTGTCCTGCCGAAGAGTTGGATGACGTCAGCATCTGTTTGTGAATGGGTTAGCATCTGTTACTACAAAAGTTGGTGATGGGCGGCTAGTTTGTAAATTATATATATATATATATATATATTATATATATATATATATATATATATATATATATATACAATTTATGTACAGAATCAGAGGAATTTGTTTCTGGTGATTATAAATTAATTTCTCGATATGTGTTTCGGATCCCACAACAAAGCTGTAGGTCCCGTTGTTGTTCTTACCCGCGTAAAAAGATCTATTCCTTCGGGCCAGCCCTAGGAGAGCTGTTCATCAGCTTAGTGGTCTGGTTAAACTAAGATATACTTAACTTTTATATATATATATTGCATACATTCATTCATATACTGGAAATATATACATATATATATATATATATATATATATTATATATATATATATATGTGTGTGTGTGTGTGTGTGTGTGTGTATGTATATATAGTATATATATATATATATATATATATATATATATATATGTATGTATGTATGTATATATGTGTGAGAGACAGAGACAGAGAGAAAAGCCAGATTTAAAGCCTAATTTTATAAAACGAAATTAATATATCTTTTTGGACTTATTCCCTTACTGATGTCAGACCCATACCACGAGCAAAGGGAATCGTGAGAATTTGGGAATACGAAGAAAGAAGAGTTCCGGAGTCACAAGAGATGAGAATATCATTCCTGTCCGTTATTTATAAAAAATAATTTAGGTTATTCTATGACGGTTATCGGAAATAATTCTTGGCGTCTTGTAAATTATTTGCCACATAGTTACTTGCAATTTTTTTTGTCGTAATGAAGGAGAAAGATAACAATTATACAAGCTGGAGTAAATATATTGTCGGAGAGTTTCAAGATATATTTAGAACTTGTCGATGAACAAACGAGAAAGGAGAGTTATTTATAACATGCTTACTGCAATGAATTTTTTACGATCCTTATTCAGCGTCCAAGAAATTAAGGTAATTAATGTTTGGGCTACATCGTTGTTACGTTGGATTAGTTTGGCTATATGAGCTAAGTAGTGCAACACTAAAGTGGATGAAGTAAAGTTTATATATTATATATATATATATATATATATTATATAATATATATATATATCATACCAATATACCTATGTATATAGATATATGTATATACATGTATTATAATACATATATCCGATGTTTATATATATATGTATGTCTATATATATATATAGATATAAGTTATATATAATATAGATATACAGTCATATATATATAATATATTATATATAATGTATATATGTAAGTCAAGTTCACTGTAGTCTTCTAATGATACGTCTTGTCTTGTGTATTCGAATTTTCATTATTTTCTCTCGTAAAATATTCCATATAATCTTTCCCGGCTTGGAATTATTCCAGGATCTCTTTGGTCTGGAATATCAAATTCCATGAGCGCTCGTACAAAGTCTTCTCCAACGGCCATTAAACAAACAAAAACAAACAAAAAAGTCATCTGTGTGGAAACCCTATACAGTCTTCTCCAACGGTTCAGTAAAAGCAAAAAAATAAATAAATAAATATAAAATAAACAAACAAAAAAGTCATCTTTATGGAAACTCTATACAAAATCTTCTCCAGAGGTTCAGTAAACGCAAAAAAAAAATAATTAAATAAATAAATAAATAAATAATAAACAAACAGAAACAAACAAAAAAGTCATCTGTGTGGAAACTCGGTATACAAAGTCTTCTCCAGCGGTTCAGTAAAAGTAAAAGAAAAAAAAAAGTGCCATTTGTCGCTTCACTCAAACAGGTAGTAAATTCAGTCAGCCGTAATGACGTTACCAGCTCCCTTGACGGTTTAAAAATAGCGTCAAAATCATTAACGAAGATTGATCGCTCTCTCGCAATTCGTTTTGAAGGGCGATTGCTAAGTGGTAGCCCATTCAGCTCAGCGAATTGACAGCACTATGTTAACGACGTATTAATTGCCATCTGTTAATAATTGCTATGTGCATGTTTACTGCTTCTGGAATTTACCTGAAGTGAATATTATACCCTTCGATGTTACGTCACGTACCATTGGCCATTATGGGTCGCGTGAATTCAGGTGCGTAATGATATAGTTTTAGGGATTGTTGGTATAATAATAAAAAGTTATATAAATTATAAGAAAAAAATAAAGATAATGAAATAATAATAAAAATTGAAATAAAAATAGAAATAATGAACTGCCTGGTCCTCAGGCCAAAGTGTTTAACTGGTGCATTTCCTTTTAATGATTTGTTTGGTTTCAGGTTGAACTTTGTAGGTTATAGATAATGTTCTCGCCTTTTTATTTATTTATGTATTTTTTTTTACTTTTTTATTTTTGTATTATAAGTATGTCCGTTCTCGCCTGTTTGTATTGTTTTTTACTTTTTATTGTGGTATTATTAGTATGTCCGTTTTCGTTAACTTTTTATGTTTCTATATATACGTATGTTTGCTTACAGATGCATAGCCAGCGCGCATGTTTATATTTCTGTGTATGCACATGTATATAAATATATGTGTGTATATAATACATAAAGAGAAACAGAATACACACACATACATATGTATATATAAATGTATGTATGTACTTATATACGTATATATATGGATAGATAGATAGATAGACAGACAGACAGAGAGACAGGTACACACACATGCATACATAAATACATAAATGTATGCATAAATACATACTAGTTTACATAACCCACAAACACCTTCATATACAATCCTATGGCCCTTTGCACATAATCTCAGAAGATGCAAAAAACATCCAACGGGTGAGGCAAAGAACACCCCTCCCTCCTCCTCCCCTACCCCACCCAAGAAAAAAACACACACACACAAGTAACCAAAACATTATAATGTAATTCAGCAGACGTCGAATGAGGAACGCAAAATGGCCGTAATTTGCATGATGGAGAATTCCTCTCGAATCCCGACACGGAAGAGGGAAGATTCTCTAAATGGGAAGGAGGAGGAGGAGGAGGAGGAGGAGGAGGAGGAGGAGGAGGAGGAGGAGGAGGAGGAGGAGGAGGAGGAAAGGGTATGTGCGTATTTGGGATGAATCATTTGTGTGTGAACAGACGGACAAGTCAGTGTGAGTTTTTTTTACCCTGCTCGCTGCCATGTTGCCTTTGGCTGTCCTCACAGTGCACTGTTCATGTTTTATGATGATTGCGATTATAATGACATATGTAAGTCCTCACAGTATGAATGTAAGTATAATGACATATTTAAGTCCTCACAGTATGAGTGTGAGTATAATGACATATGTAAATCCTCATAGTCCAGTAGTGTTTATGTTCTCGTATGAATGCAAGTATAATGATATATGTAGGTCCTCACAGTGCAGCAGTGTTCATGTTTTGGTATGAATGCGAGTATAATGACATATATGTGTGAATGCGAGTATAATGACATATATATGTGTGAATGCGAGTATAATGACGTATGTGTGAATGCGAGTATAATGACATGTGCAAGTCCTCACAGTGCAGTAGTGTTCATATTTTCGTATGAATGCGAGTATAATGACATATGCATGAATGTGAGTATAATGGCATATGTATGAATGCGAGTATAATGACGTGTGTAATTCCTCACAGTGCTGTCAGTAGTGTTCATGTTTTGGTATGAATGCGAGTATAATGTCACATGTATGAATACAAATATAATGACATATGCAAGTCCTCACAGTGCAGTAGTGTTCATGTTTTGGTATGAATGCGAGTATAATGACATATATATGAATGCGAATATAATGATATACGTAAGTCCTCACAGTGCAACAGTGTTCATGTTTTTGTATGAATGCGAGTAATATTATATATGTAAATGCATATAGTCAACTTAAAATTATGGCGTAAAGACCAACGTAAAGACATGGCACCCAGCAAACTCTTAAAAAATGTACATATTTTTTTGCATCACGCACCTTCTGTTAGCAATAGCTTGAGGAAATGGTAGCAAACTAAAGGATATAGTGGGGGGTTTTCCATAACGTGTGTGGTTTTAGGTTTTAGATCTGTATTAATGTTTACGATTCATTCGTTTATTGTAGCCGAGCGATTGACAGCTTTTCAGAACCTGAGGTCACGTACGAACACACACACACATACACACACACACACACACACACACACACACACACACACACGTAAGATACGATTGAGATCATCTCTAACTGAAGGTGGAGCAGCTGCTGCTGAGAATGGATGTTGGTGTGAGGGAATCCCAGGTGTATATCCACCACTGTTTTAGCTGAGAGAGAGAGAGAGAGAGAGAGAGAGAGAGAGAGAGAGAGAGAGAGAGAGAGAGAGAGAACAGAATTTAGAAAAGAAACCTGGCATGAAATAAAGTCAATGTGTATATGTGGTAATTGTAAAACTAATTTGAGAAATTCTGAGAGAGAGAGAGAGAGAGAGAGAGAGAGAGAGAGAGAGAACAGAACAGAATTTAGAAAAGAAATCTGGAATGAGGTAAAGGCAGTGTGTGTATGTGGTAATATATAAAAAATTTTTGAGAAATCTGAGAGAGAGAGTAGAGAGACGAGAGAGAGAGAGAGAGAGAGAGAGAGAGAGAGAGAGAGAGAGAGAGAGATTTTAGTCAAGGTGGAGAAGAGATTAGAAGAGAAATCTGGCGAGAGATAAAGACTGTGTGTATTTGGTAATTATGAGAAGTAATTTGTGAAATTAAGAGAGAGAGAAGAGACCAGAGAGGACCGAGAGAGACGAGAGAGGAGACGAGAGAGAAGGAGAGAGAGAGAGAGAGAGAGAGAGAGAGAGAGAGAGACTTCTGTAAAGTTGGAACGGGAATTAAGATAAGGAATTCCAAGTGTGAATAGGTACATGGGTCTGCTGGAAACGAGAAAGACGGTGTGGAGGTAGCAGTTTCATCCCTTATGATTTATATAAAAATAAGGGATACCATAGATATATATAGTATATATTATATATATATATGTATATATCTATAGATATATATATATCATATATATATATATATATATATATATATATATATATATAGTGTGTGTGTGTGTGTGTGTGTAAACAAAATCCACGAAGGTAAAAGAAACGATGGAGGTCTGCAAGGCCTTTCGACTTTCCGTCCTTTACTGAGCATATTGTTTTATCCTTCCAAGTTGATTATGTCTATTATTTATATAATTCATAGTGTTCCATATACTCGCGATTCTGTTATACCTGCATAACTATATATATATATATATATATATATATATATATATATATATATATTCTATATATATGTGGTTGTGTTTGTGTATGTACGTATATACACACAATACGTGCGTATGTAATACTTTCTGTCTATGCACTTGTGAATACATTTTGAAAGAAATAAAACATTTCAACTTGAAATAAAAAACGGAGGATACGACACACAAGATAATCCTTATTAATTGAAGTGTACTCGGCTTTTAAGTAAATTATTTTGGAATTTACCCTACCCCGACCACCCCCTCCCGTCTACTCTCCCCTCCCTCCCACCCCTCCTCTGCTGCAATGCTGTAGCACCTTACATCGAACAAAACAAATAATATATATATATATATATATATATATATATATACAAATAAAAAGAAATTAATCGCATGACAAGGTCGGTAAAACCTCGCTATCGAACTGCTCGGTAAATTGCGCTGACGGGTTTATCTCTGGCGTTATCGTCTCGAGCACAATTTATTGCCCTCCCCCCAGGGGGGTGGGAGGGGTGTTAGGGTGGAGGAGGGATGGTGACTTCTGTTTTATATTTACTTTTTGTTTTGGGAGGAGGGCGGTTGGTCGTTTCTCTTTGTTTTATTTGAAAAGAATATGATGATGTTTGTTAAATATTATATATTTGTATACACACACACACACACACACACACATATATATATATATATATATATATATATATATATATATATATATATAAGATGTGTATATGTACATCATTTGAGTGTAAAATGTGTACATGTGCATCATTTATACAAACATTACGCACGAAGGTAAGATATACATATATATATATATATATATATATATATATATATATGTGTGTGTGTGTGGTGTGTGTGTGTGTGTGTGTGTGTGTGTGTGTATAACTGAATCACGAAAGTTAGGAACGTGATAAATCCATAAATAAAGATATATGCCACGAAGGAAAAATAAACGAAGGAGTATCTGCGAGACCTTTCGACGTTAAACGTCCTTTACTAAGCAGAAACATACACACACTTGCATTAATGTCATATCACTCCAAGAAAAGACTGACCCACAAAGGTGGGTTAAGGAATACACATCAAGTGATCTGATTGACAATTGACACCCGCTTCTTTTGTTCGTTCTCTCTCTCTCTCTCTCTCTCTCTCTCTCTCTCTCTCTCTCTCAAGCCTTGTCAGTGACGTCATTGTCCAGCATCCCCCCCTATAAGAGGAGACCATCTTAATTGAAAAATGATACGTGGATTGTTTCATCCATTTTAGCATCCTGATTCGATGCCTTTGAGAGTGTAATGCTTAATTTATCTAGATTTAGTTATTTGTTTTTTTTTATCCAAGGGCTTGGTCTCCAGTGCCTTTCCAATCATGTTTACGTGTACGTATGTGCTTATGATGATCGCATTTTTCTCCATCGTGTACAACAACTCTTCTACACTCCACCATTGAAATATATTTACTCGCATGCATGGTAGTCGGGTTGGAATGTAATATTCAGGATCCAATAATTGCTCCATATATAGTTTATTAAAGATTCGGAATTTTGTTCTGGATCCTATATTATTAATATTATTATTTTATTATTATTATTTTTTATCACAGGCATCCAATTCGACTGGGTGGCTTTTATAGTGTGGGGTTCTGGGTTGCCTCCTGACTCCTTAGGAGTCCATCACTTTTCTCACTATGTGTGCTGTTCCTAGGAGCACACTCTTCTGCATGAGTCCTGGAGCTACTTCGGTATCTAATTTTTCCAGGTTCCTTATTATTATTATTATTATTATTATTATTATTATTATTATTATTAAAAATACTCTTAGTAGCATGAGTCTTGAAATGGAGAAAAAACCCAGTTATGTATGGAATCAAAAACATTCCCGAAAGTTCTCCGTAGAGGTTTATTTTTAAATAATTGAACCCATACATAACGTGGATATGTTTCTCTATTATTATTATTATTATTATTATTATTATTATTATTATTATTATATTATTATTATTATTATTATTATTATTATTATTATTATTATTATTCGGTAGACGAACGCTGTCCATATGGAACAGGCCTACAGGAGTCATTGACTTGAAATTCAGGCTTCCAAAGAATATTGGTATTCATTTGACGGGAATTACAGATGATGATTGGAATGAGAATGAAATAGCAGCAACTGGAATATATATATCCGAACACCATCTAGTTATGAGAATACCATTCTATGAGAATGGTATTCTTATATTCCGTCTTGTTAAATTCTCTATAATGACATAATTACCCTGCATAATATCTGACTTGCGATAAATTATTCAGATGGTTTAGTAAATATATTGTCTTCATTTTCGCTTACTCGGGGACTAAGCCTACAAACTACTTTGTTGCTGTTGTTATTGTTGTCGTTCTTGTTGTTCATGCTGATGTTGTTCTTATTGGTGGGGGGGGGGGGTTAGGAAAGGTCTATGGAAGAGCCTAAAAGGGACTGAAAAATGTGTTTCGCGTTGAATTAAAGATACAGAAATTTTAGGGTAGAATATTTATGATTTATTGATTAGATTGAGAATGTAAAAAATAAGTAGTGTGCATGTTAAAAAATACAGAAAAATTACTTCTAATAAAATATAGCGTATCTATTTCAACGTTCCATTTGACAGTAGATTTTAGCATGCGCCTCGAGTAAGCTGGAGGTCAGATCATGCCTTGTTTTATACAAGTGCAGCAGAATGTTCTGTGGAATTTTCAGCGTTTAAATTATATTAGCGAAAAAAAGGATTATTAGCCATTAATGCAATTAGCTATTATTAAGTGCTGTTGTTAGTTTTTTTTTCTTTTTAAACTCGGTCACTGTATTTCTTTGTTTTACTAGTTGCCATCTCAATAAACTGTTTATTTAATCATATATTTCAACTGGACATTTCTCTCTCTCTCTCTCTCTCTCTCTCTCTCTCTCTCTCTCTCTCTCTCTCTCTCTCTCTCTCATTTAGAAGTTCGTAGCTTAAACTTATGACTAAATGAGAATTTATTTACGTACACAAGTATATACATTATGCAAGAATCCTAATATATCGCATTATTGAAAATTGATATGGCGTCAGTTTACTCTCTCTCTCTCTCTCTCTCTCTCTCTCTCTCTCTCTCTCTCTCGTTGGCAAGTCTGGAGCTCAAATTGATGACTGGATTGGATTCCTCTTCAAGCACACTCATACATCAATATTCAAGCACACTTATGCATTAAAAACTCGATATTGAAATTTGATGCTATGACATCAGCTCTCTCTCTCTCTCTCTCTCTCTCTCTTGCAAGCAACAAAATTCTAGTTGCGCAGCGCAAAAGCAGCTGCTGTTCTTTGTATCTTGATTAACCCCTCAATTGGAGAATCGTGTGTTAGAAGGAGTCATTTTCTTTATAATGAAGTGCTGTTTATTTTAATGAAGCTTTTATTGCAACTTGACCCATTTGTGGTAAGAGCGTTCTCGTGGTAGTGTAGATTCACAATATCTCTAAGGAAGAGCATTCTGCTTTGTTAAGCTTATCCAAAGATAAATCCATAGTGGTAATACGACCTGATAAAGGCAACGGGGTTGTTCTTTTAAATAAAAGATGAATATTTTAGTAAGATGCAATTTATCCTTGACGACCACACTAAATTTGAATTAGTTAAAGACGACATTCTTTTAAAGTTACTCAATAAGGAGGAAAGTATTAACAGGTTCTTAAGAAAGTTGAAGTCTGAGGGTGTTCTAGATGAACATACTTATAACGATCTATTTACATCTGGATCTAAACCTGAAGTGCTCTATGGCCTCCCCAAGGTGCACACAGAAGGTGTCCCACTCCGACCAATCATGTCAGCTATAGGTACTTTCAACTACCATTTGTCAAAGTTTCTTGTTCCTATTTTAGCTCCTGTAACATGTAATCAGTATACAGTTAAAGATTCATTTACTTTTGCCAAAGAAATTTGTGATCTAGAACTAGGTAATTGTGTTCTTGTAAGTTTCGATGTTAAATCTTTATTTACTAATATTCCTTTAGCAGAAACCGTTGATATATGCATCAACAACTTGTTTAATGACTCCAACAGTATCCATAATTTTGATAAACAACAGTTACACAAACTACTCACATTAGCTGCGTCTGAATGTTATTTTATGTTTAACACAAATGTATATAAACAAAAAGATGGTGTAGCAATGGGAAACCCTCTCGGTCCTACTTTGGCCAATGCCTTTTATCTCATCACGAAGTTGTTTGGGTAGATAACTGTGTTCTTTTAAACCACTGTTCTACCGACGTTATGTAGATGATACATTTTTAATTTTTAGATCTGTAGAGCATGTACCCCTGTTTCTTGATTATTTTAACTCAAAACACCAAAATATTGAATTTACTTCAGAAGTAGAGAACAATGATACTTTAGCTTTCCTTGACGTGCTCGTAAGTAAACACAGCGATAACACTTTTTCAAAATCAGTTTACAGGAAACCATTTACAGGACTCACAACTAAATTAACTTCATTCATCCCTATAGTTTATAAACGCAATTTAGTCTGTACACTTGTGACCTGTGCCTTTAACATTTGTTCAAATTATTTTAGTCTTCATTCAGAATTTCAGTTTATAAAAGAAATGCTTCAAAAAAACGGTTTTAATATTGCTTTCCTAGATACATATGTTGGTAAACGGCTAGAAAAATTATTGTTCCCGAAAGTTTCCATTTTAAAAACCAATAAAGCAGTACTGTATTTTACTATGTTTTACTATGGTAATAAGAGTTTTTCTGTTAAAAATAGACTACTAAAACTTTTAAGAGAATTTTATCCTCAAGTTAATGTTAGGGTAGTGTTCAAA